>NC_080071.1:97230986-97387641 GCF_949987535.1 Balaenoptera acutorostrata
GGGCCTGACATTAGCACTTCGATAAAAATGTTGTGGAAGAAAGAAAGGAGACCTCACTCCTTGGGAATTAAGCTTTTTTAAAAAAATTGAAGTATAGTTCAATTACAATGTTGTGTTAGTTTCAAGTGTACAGCAAAGTGATTTAGTTATATATACATATATCTACATATATCTTATTACAAGATATTGAATATAGATCCCATGCTGTACAGTAGGTCCTTGTTAGTTATCTATTTTATATATAGTGGTGTGTATCTATTAATCCCAAACTCTTAATTTATCCCTTGGGAATGATGCTTTTTTAAGTGTTGCAATCCAAGTAACTGATTCCTTCGAATATTAAAATTTCATCCCGAAAATGGTCCAGTCCTCCCGTTTTCCATTCACTTCAATGGGCTTTCCCTTCGGTAGACAGAAGGGAGACGCACCTGAGCAGAGTGACTGCTAACGATGCACGCGTGGGTCTTTCTGCTTGTGGGTGACGTCTTCCCGCAAGGCTTAGGAGAGTCACAGACATGCGGCCCTCCCGTGAAGGTGGCTGAGACATTGGCTCAGGTCGCCCCTGGAGATCTCTGGGAAGGAAGGAAAGAAATGTTTACAAGCCTCCGTGAACAGAGTCGCATGGTTAGAAAGAAGGCGGGGAGGGACAGCCTTTACCAGATTATACGTTGGCTTAGCGCTACTCCCCGCCAAACAATTAGCTAAAGATGTGAAGTTTCCCCGATTTGGTTTTCACAGTTCCAGTGCAGAATATACACTTAAGTTCTTGGTGGATTTTTTCCCTCAGTTTCCCTCCAGATGTTCGGAGGGGTGCAGATACCACAGTACGTAAGCATGTTTGAAAGGCCGGTAAATTAGGCAAGAGGGTGTGAGAATGTGCCTTTCTGCCGGGCTCCCCTGGGACAGAGACACAGCCTGGACCAGGAGGTGTCTTGCACCTTCAGTATGGCAGGCGGAGGTGGGGAGCCAGGCAGAAGGGTTCTGGAACAGCCAGGCGCTTTAGGCAGCGAGGAATGTACCGGTGAGGCCGCCGCCACCCACCTGAGCTGTCAGAGTCCACACCCTGGAAATGCAGGCAGGAGGTGGTGGGGGGCGGGGGGAGGGCCTGTGTACGTAGGAAGTGTGCAGAAAGACGCTGTGCGTCCTGGGGGCGGCTGTGGCCCATGCTGGGCTGGAGCGGCATGGAGTCGGGCTGGCTCTGGAATCCACCTGTCCATTCCTTGCTCCAGATGTCAGCTCTGGGGCATCCGCGCTGCTGGGCTGGGGAAACCGACAAGCAGCAGTTACGTCACGGTCCGGAGGCTTGATGGAAATTGACTCATGCTGCCCACTAAGTGCCTTTTCTGCCTTACGGCCCGCCGTGGGGCCAAATGAATCTGCGTGGTGATGTGGTACCCAGACAGCCTGGCAGTCCGAGGGAGGAAGAAAGAGTTGTTTTGTGTGGTTTTAACTCTGAGATTGGGGAGGGGCAGCAGAAGAAAACTGCCTGGAGATTGAACGAAACTAACTCAGCCCTGTTGGGGCGGGAGAGAGCTTCCCTCCCCACCTCCTCCTGTCAGGTGGGGCCCAGAGCATCCTCTCTCAGAAGGTCCCTGGCTGCTGGGGACGCAGAAGCCACTAAAAGTGACGTCCGGCTGTCAAAGGATGCACTCAAAGGCAAGCAGGACCTGGGAATGCCCCGCCAGCCCGGAGGACCTCCTTTGCCGTCCCGCTGTCCCTGGCTGTTTCCTGGGGCCATTTGCTGGCTTGGATATCCCGGAGGTAGAGTTACTCGGGTTGCCAGCTTTGAGACTGGACGCTGGGGGGCTATCGGTTCATTTACGACTGCTGGGCCCCAAGATAAGGTGCCCCCAGATCAGGATCACTTCCTCACATGCCAGGGCCCCTGAGTTGAGCATAAATGTGTCAAACGCCTGCAGCCCAGAGCTGACCAGCCCTCGGACATGCTGACCCCTGGCCCGGGGCTTCACCGAGTTCAGCTTGCCTGCTGGGAAGTAGGATTTGCCCTCTTGCAGGTGGGGAACTGAGGCCCAGAAGTAGTCACCACTAGAGAATGGCAGTGAAGAGCATGGGCCTTGAACCTGGAACTGAAACCGACACGACCCCCGCCCCCCACTCACGAGCCAAGTGACGATCGATCCTTCTAAGGTCCATTTGCCCATCTGTGGAATGGGGTGGTGACGCTAACATCGTCTCAGGACTCGGCTGTGCGCTTCAGTAGGGAGTCCTGTGTCATGGGTGACTTGCTGAGAAACGTAGTGCTGTCTCAGCCTTTTTACTGTTAATGAATTGGTCTCTGGGGCAGCCGCACCCCTGAGCCCCAAGCTCCGGCTTACACCCTGAATCTGGGATCCAACAAGGGGAATTCGCCCGTAGCGTCTCAAAGAGAGACGGCTCAGAGGCTTTGGGATGCCCAGCAAGAGAGAAGGCTGTGGTCCTGTCCAGATGGCTCATGAGGAAGGGGAGGGGCAGTTACACAGGGACCAGGGGACGTGGAAACGCAAACGTGGAAACGCTCAGGTGGCCCGACCTGTTGTGGAAATGGCTTCCCTGGTGCCTGGGACTTCGGGGGTACAAGCATGGGGGCCCGCGGCTGGCTGGCTGGCTCAGAGCAGGTATGGCTACCAGCAGGAGCTGCCCTCCAAGGCCAGGCAATGCTGGTGTGGCCCGGAGGCCGGCTGGCAGTCCTACCCCAGAGCTGCTTGTCACAGCCTCGGGGACGCCACTGCCCGCCCGCCACACGGCCAAGCGGCGCCACCACCTGTGGCTTCCCGGGAGACCTCCAAAGCCCCCCCAAACGCCCAGAGGGCTTAGGAAGGGGCCCAGAAGGCCCGGCTTGCGAGCCGACGTCTCGAAACTGACTTCATCCTATGTAGATAAATGAATGGGGCATTTCTTGTGTCCAAGTATCATGGAGCTGTTCACATCTGTCACCCACATAAGGAGTTGGCACAGAGTCTAGGACAGACCAGCGTTCAGCAAATGTCCTGCACATGACTCTTTTTTTTTTTTTTTTTTAATTTATTATTTTTGGCTGTGTTGGGTCTTCGTTTCTGTGCGAGGGCTTTCTCTAGTTGTGGCAAGCGGGGGCCACTCTTCATCGCGGTGCGCGGGCCTCTCACTATCGTGGCCTCTCTTGTTGCGGAGCACAGGCTCCGGACGCGCAGGCTCAGTAGTTGTGGCCCACGGGCCCAGTTGCTCCGCGGCATGTGGGATCTTCCCAGACCAGGGCTCGAACCCGTGTCCCCTGCATTGGCAGGAGGATTCTCAACCACTGCGCCACCAGGAAAGCCCCTGCACATGACTCTTGATTAAGGGCCCTGAACGACGTCCATCAGCTCTAGGGTATTTCTGGTGGATGAGCCCAGAGTTGGTGCTGCTTAACTCCTTCCCCATAAGCTCATGACCAGGTTACCATGGAAGCAAGTCTCTGTCCAAATTCTGCCTCACAGAGGCCTTTGGGAGACAAGCATTGCTTCTCAAGGTCCTAGTGGTCTGTACAGACTCCTGAGTGGGTGGCATCAGGGCACTCTCGACTCTCTGCCCTTTGAGGAGCTCCCACCCCTGCACGAGGTTGCCTGTGGTGGTCACACTCTCCCAGGGCAGGATTCGGTGGTCCTCATTGCCCTTGTGGTCAGGCAACCGGAAATTCTCCCAACCAACAGACAACGGCACGGAGGACCGTTGCGGGGGTCAAGCTTTAGGGACCAATGCTACAGGCTAAGCCTCCGGGCATCTCTGGATTCCAACCCTCAGTTCATGCAGCCTGGAGAGTGTCTCTAAATAATGCAGCCAGTCTGCAAGTCTGGAATACCTTTATTTTCACCAAGGAAAGCTTATTTCTCATGTCATCAGGCTGATTAATGGGCAACTATTTTTACCAAATAAAGCCACACAGCAAAACACACCATTTCTGACATTCTCTGTGTTTGTTGGCAAAATGCGGGGTGTTATTTTGAGGCAACAGAAGCACTTACAGTACAGGGTTTCCTTGCTTAGGAGTGGCCTCCGGGCCTGGGTGTCATGATTTGCAGCTTGTAGCACCTGCTCTGTGATTTAATCTAAGTGGCATCCCCGAATGTCACATCAGAGCAGCCCCTTGGGAGGTTTGGGGCAGAATCAGGACCAGAACCTGGGATGTGAATTGGTGCCTCGATTAAAATATGAACTAAAGGGTTCTTTTCCTTTTTCTCTGATATCTGAAGTCTTGCTCCCAGTTAGCTTATGAGCGTCTTGGGAACAGGGCCAGAGTCTTAGCAACATGATGCTAGATTCACTGTATTCGCTGTATCTTTAAATAATTATTAAGTGGCTTTTGGGAGAGTAGAAAAGTTGGCTGAAAAGGCGTTTTGGGAAAGGAGGGTCTTGGTGGCCGGGTTAAAGAAGCTGGATTACATTCAGCCTCTTTTGAGAAGGGAAGTGATTTGACCAAAGTGACAAGGAACGCTTCGTGGTCTGAGCAGGCATCCGAGGGTCCCTGACGTACACAAAGCATCTCTCGCCCCAGCCAGGCTTCAGTTAAGCGACTTCTTCCTTTTTTTCTTTTTTTTAAATTTTTTGGCCATGCCGTGTGGCATGCAGGATCTTAGTTCCCCGACCAGGGATTAAACCCGCGCCCCCTGCAGTGGAAGCGCAGTCTTAACCCCTGGACCTCTAGGGAAGTCCCTAGCGGTTTCTTAAGAACAGGAACCACGGAGGGTCTGCTGAGCGCCAGGCTCTGTGCTGGGATGAATCCTAGGCGCCCGGATGAATCCTCCCTCTCCCCATTTGCTAGAAAAGGCAGCCAAGGCTAAGAGTGGTTGAGTGACTTTGTCAGAACCCCAGACAGGGAGGGTGGAGGGTTTCTGCCTGATACAAAGCCCTCCCCACGTTAAGCCTCCACTCGCCCCTAAGCCGAGGCATCGGATTCTGAGTCGCGCAGAGATATCTGGAATCAGAGACAGACGCAAAGCGGGCCGGTTCCAGCTCTAGCTTGGGAACAGAAAGCAAAACGCTTTCAAGCCACAAAACCCGTTCTCTGCGTCGTAGCCCATCTGTGCTACGTGGAATTCCGCGGGGATTATGGTCCTCTAGGGGTGGGAGGAGGCATTTGATGGGCTGCGGCAGCCGAGACAGGACCTTTGCCGATGACAAGTCCCGTTAGACAATTACATCCTTAGCTCCTGGGAGCAACGCTTGCTGGGTTGCTGGTATTTCTTCTGGTTGCAAGATGATAATGCTTAATTAGGACATTTTGCATAATAAGCCCACGTATTGAATTGAGCTTGCAGTATTTGGCACGTTAAAAATTATTTTTCAGTTGAGATTTAAAAAAAAAAACACAACATACTTTCCTGCCTTAAATTTCCTTCAATCCAGAGACCCTTAAGTTATTCCGGGTGGAGATGGATTATTCATCCCGATGGAAGACCAGATAGGAGGCGAACCATTTAAATTAAAAAAAAATTTCCTAACACCCAGCATGTCATGAGGGGAATCTTATGGCTCGAGATAGCTATTTATACCCTCCCCGTCTTAGGCCCTGGGAAGCCCACACGTTGCAGGGGGTCAACAGGGACCCTGGGACAGACAGACCTGGATTCTGGCCCCAGCTCTGCCATTTCCTAACTGTGTGACCTTGGGCAGGTTACTCAACCTCTCTGAGAATTGATTTTCTCCTCTAAAATATAAGGCAAGTAATTGATTTCCTGAGGGATTAAACGCGGTAACAGATACAAAAGCACTTGATCCACCGCTGCCCGGGGCATGTTAACTCGTGGCTGGTTGTTGACACTTTTTCTTTTTCAGGAGTTCCCAGCTGTGGAGACAGTGAATCGGGATTAGCTGTCAAGTGGAAAAGGGTGGAGTAGGGGGGAGTCATGGGCTTTGGGGTCACTCAGATGTAACTTGCATGCTACACTAGCTCCACGTCTTGGGCAGTTAATACAGCTCTTGGGGCCTCTGTGTTCTTATCTGTAAAATGGACTCATCACACGACCTGCCTGGCAAGGTGTGTTAGGGGAGCTCATGCCTGAGGAAGGGCAGGTTTATATTAAGACTCCATTGGGAATCCCCTGGCGGTCCAGTGGTTAGGACTCAGCGCTCTCACTGCCGAGGGCCCTGGGTTCAATCCCTGGTCGGGGAACTAAGACCCCACAAGCCACATGGCGTGACCAAAAAAAAAAAAAAAGAGAGACGCCATTTGTTGGAGACCACACAGGTCCCCAGCCTGGAGGCCCCCAGCTCAGGTTTCCACCGAGTCTATCAGGGCCCCAAGCGTTGTCTGCGGGCTGAATAGACCTGTCTCAGCCATACATGCTGAAGAGTGTTCTCATGTACACAGATGCTGTTGTGATCAGTGCAGTCCAAGTTCTAAGGCACTACTGAAATTATTTTCTCTCAGACAATGGATGTGGAGAAGGCAAAAAGGAGGAGCAGAAATTTTATCTGGTGCTAAAGAGCGTCAGCCAGAGAGGCTGGACATTCTGGTCCCCAGACCAACTAGTCACATGTGATGCCGGACGTGGAGACCACTGAGGGCAGAGGGGGCTGCGAAGGAGGCCAGTCCTGGGGTCACCCAGCCCGCCACCCACCAGCTCCCTCACTAGGCTCCCCAGGGGAGGAGAAGCCCCCCACCTCACGACCAAGAGCTCTGGGGGCAAACGTAAGCGCTTCATTATGGAGACCAGTGTTTCCACCCGGGCCCACTTCACAGGGGAGGAAACTGAGGCACGGGATGGTTAAGTGGCTCATCCCAGGCAGCAGATTCAGGATTCCAGCCCAGGCAGAGCTGCTCTCAGAGGCCGGCTCCCGTCCCCCCTCTGTGGGGACACAGAGGCTGTAGCAGCAAGGGCGGGGGCAGAGAAGCAAATCCCCGAGAGGCAGGGGCTCGCAGAAGCCAGTTCTTCTGCACACCTGTCACTGCCAGCTCCACAGTCCCATCCAGGAGGCTCGGAGCAGCCAGAGAACAAAACTCTGCAGCTCGCTGAAGGCCCAAAGTTCTTTCTACCCTTCAGGTCAGGAAAGCGGGAAAGTGGTGTGAATTGCTCCTGCTATAAATGTGGGCGCCAAGACCCACAGACCTGCACATGTCGGGTGCCCTTGCCCGGCAGCCCTAGCCCTAGCCTTAACCCGACCCCTACAGAGCAAGGGCTCCATCTAACATGAACGGGGGCGGGGCCAAAGATCTCGTGAAGGATGCACACAGAAGGGACCGACTGTTCAAGGGCGGCTCTGCTCTGGGTGTGACCAGCCTTGGGCCTAGCGTGGCATCCAGAAGGCTGGGGCAGCAGGTGTGGAGCGGGACTGAGCTGACCAGGCCATCGCAGGACTCCGGGGAGGCCTTCTGGAAAAGGCCAGCCAGCAGGCCTTGAGTTTTGTGAGCGTCTGGGGAAAGGGCCATGGAGGGAGCGGGGCGGGGATGCTGTGAGCCCAGGCGCGGAGGCAGATAGGCAGGGCCTGTCTGGGAGGCATCAGCCCACAGGCGGTCTAGGAGGCTGTTTCCCGGTCCTCGTGGCCTCTGTGGGCCAAGCTCTGGGAACCACTGACTGAGACGCAGCCCCGGCCAGCAGGGAGCTCACGGCCCAGCCGGGTTGACAGGTCATCCCAGCGGTTCTGCAACTGTGTGCACGTCAGAACCCCCATGCCACCCCCGGGGAAGGGCTTGTTCACGTGCAGATTTCTGGGCCCCGTCCTCAGAGTTTCTGCTTCAGTAGGTCTGGGGTGGGGCCTGAGGATTTGCATTTCTAACCAGTTCCCAGGAGATATTGCTGCTGGCCCCAGGGACCGCGCTCGGAGGACCGCAGGGTTATCAGGTGCAGAGTGTGGCGGACCACCGGGCCGCAGAGAGACCAGACAGGAGATGGTGTTGTGAATCGAGAAAGCAGAGGACCGAGAGGACCGAAGAGGAGCTTGCAGTGGAGAGAGGTGTAGAAGCAGAAGAGTCAAGGGGGCAGGGGCAGCGCCCCGCTGGACCGCAGTCAGTGGGAGGGGAGCCTGGACTCAGCCAGGGCGGGGCGCCACTCCTCCTGGGAGCACTGAGGACCTCGCGGCTGAGGAAGGTGGGCCGGAGATGCTAGGCTGTCAGAGGAGAAGAGCAAAGCTGAGGATGGAACCCGAGGGGCACTTTCCAGTGCGCAAAGCGTCCCCCACGGCAATCACCACGCTCGCCTGCCCGCAGCTCCGTGGGGTCTGATTCGACATGTTCCACCACCCGCCCCGCCCGCCTGTTCCAGAAAAGGAAACTGAGGTGCAGAGGTGATGGCAAAGGCGGCTACAGTGGGGACTAGGTCAACTGGAGTTAATTCCATGATCCCGCCACCTCCTCCAAGTCCAGGGTCAGGCGAGTCCTTCCCTTGTTTCCCCTGAATAGATGTCTCTGTCATGTTCGTCCTGTGAATAAAATAGCAGGAAGTCAATAGCAGGCCACGTAATGTGAGAAAGGTAATCGTCCCATGTCAGGAAATCCTGTGGCTGAGAGTCCCTTGGGAACGTTCACTTTCCCACTCTGCCCCCCCGCCTCGTTTCCTGACCTTCTGCACGGTTGGCTTCCTCAGGTGAAACTGGGCCAGAAATGCTGGGCCCTTGGCCAGACTCTGACCTTCACCCTCTGGTAGCGACGAGTCCCTTCCACGTAGCATCCCCGGGGAGGAGGAGACAAAAGAGCCACCAGGAGAGCTCCCCGCTCCTGGACTCTGCCCTCACAGGTGGGTCATGCGCGATGGCTGGGGAGGGAGGTGGCTGCCGGACGCTCAGACGTGCCTCCTCCCTGGGCTTCCGTTTCCTTGCCTGTAAGTGAAGCAACGAAGGGAAGTGAGCTTTACCTGCGTGAATCGGCACATGGTAGGTTCTAGCTAACCTGCGGGGTGGGGCTGGAGAAATAGGAAACATGCATAGGTCAGAGCCCCAGGACTGAGGAACTGCAGAGGCGGACCCCTCGGCAACCCCTGTCGTGGAGAGAACCCGAGCCCTGCCCACGCAGGCAGCTGATGCCACGGACTTATGGGCTCATTTGCTGGTGTTTTCTTCCACTGCGTGATCTTATTTGATAACTTGTATGACATGCATTGATTTTCACACGTAATTACACCTCCCTTCTTGCATCAAACAGCCCTGCAAGTTAGGCACGATTTACTCAATGATCCATCCCCTCGGCAGATAGGATACTAAGGCATCCTCCAAGGGCCAGGCACGGGGACTGTGCCGGGAACACAGACGCGGTCCTGCCCTTGAGAAGGTCTCCATCTGCCAGGGAGGCGAACTCTGATAAATGAATTGTATGCTCAATTAGCTAATTACAATGATAGAAAGAGCTTCAAGGGAGAAGGGCTAGGTGCCCAGCCAGCCTCTAACAGGAGACCTGGTTGAATCTGGCTCCACGCACACCTCTGAGCTGGGAGCTGGCAGGGGCTCCTCTCTCCACTTTGCTGCAGTCCCCACCTGGCCCATTCGCCCTACATCAGTAACCGTGTCGCCCTCCTGATCCCTCTCTGTGCTGAGTTTGCAGCGTCTGCTATATCATCTTGATCATCTTGCTGAAGCTGTCCTTTTTTTCATGGTGCCAACACGAACCTGAACTCTAAGTGCTGTCTGTCCTTGCAGGAAGACGTCTCCCTCCCAGACGGTGATCTCTACCTTCCAAAAGTGCAGCAGCTGGTTCCCAGGATGCAGAGATGTCACCCTCCTCTCCTCCTGATCCCCCAGCACGCCCCACCTCTTGTTCACCATCAGGTGTGAGGCACTGGGAAGAGGAGAGGCTCCCATGTCCCAGGGCAACCATGCAGGACGGCAGCATCAGGGAATCATGACGTGACCTGATGGAGGATGGCTCAGGGTGCGAGGGCCATCAGAGCCCCCACTCTCTGTGGGGTCCAATCAGAGAAGGCTCCCTGGAGGAGGTGACACCTGAGTTGAGTCTGAAAAAATGAGAAGCAAACAGGGGCAACATTCCAGCCAAGGAGAGCAGTGAGGGGTGACAGGGTTGGTGGAGAGAGAAAAGCCTATTCTAGGAATGACAGATAAATGGGTGCAGCTGGACAGCAGAGGGTAAGGGGCACTTAACCCAGCTGGGGGCATTCAGGAAGGCTTCCTGGAAGTGGTGGCACACCAAGTGAGACAAACTGAAGGACCAATAGTAGCTGGCAGGAGGGAAGGGGATGGATGCCATAGACACTGAGGAAGGAAACTGTGGTCACCGAGAGTTTCTCTACCGACAGTCACTGAACCAAGGAGTAAAAATCTCCACCCACAACTCAGAGAGAAGTGGCAACCTCACTGCCAGGGAATTGGGGTTGGGAGTTGTATTCGTTTCCCAGCGATACCGTAAAAAATTACCACAAACTGGGGCACTTAGAACAACAGAAATTTTTATTCACTCAGAGTTCTGGAGGCCAGAAGTCCAAAATCAAGGTGTCGGTTCCTTCGGGGGGCTGGGAGGGAGAATCTGTTCAGTGCTTCTCTCCTGGCTTCTGGTGGTTGCTGACAACCCCCGAGGACCCTTGGCTTGTGGATGCCTTCCCCCTCCCCCCACCCCCGCTACCACCCCCTCCCCCCCGGATTTTCTGCCTTCAATGTCACGTGGTGCTCTCCCCCTGCATCTGTATGCAAATAGCCCTCCCCTTATAAAGACACCAGTCATCGGATCAGGACCCAGCCCAATTTGACTACATCTCCAAAGACCCTGTTTCCAAATAAAGTCACATTCATAGGTACCGAGGGTTAGGACTTGACAAGATCTTGTGGGCGGTGGTGGGGGGGCACAGTTCTATCCACAACAGGAATGGGATTATTCTAATGGTGGGTTTCCTACATCATTAGAATTGGAAGGAAGACAAATATTTTAAAATTCACATTTCATGCATCTGCCTTTCTCAAGCACTAACAGGAAGCAGAAATGCTTTTGAAGAAAAGCGAAAAAACAATTAAATATCTAGTTCCATTCTGTGTTATGATCCGATGGGGGAGAGTAGCAGAGAGAGCCTGGGTGAGGGGAATAGGGGTGTGGGCCACCCCGAGACCGAGGCTGACAGATAATCATGGAGATGCAGCGAGCAAGAGAGAGAAGACAGTGGTGAGGGCGCTGAGGATGGGCCCGCCACTAGAGATTTCCACAGCCCCGCTGAATCTCTGCAACAAATGGCATGAGTGGGGAGCTCCCATTCTGTTCCTCTATCCTCAGGGTGCGTGACTTTGTAAGAACAGGATGTGGCCGGAAGGCTGGGCAGCCTGCACTCCTGCTGCAGACATCGTTGCCCGGAATTTCCCAAGCATACTTTGGTACTTGTCAAGAGAATGTCAACACTGGGAAAGTCGGAAGGGACTGAAGTGAGTCTCTAGGTCAGGAAAGGCAAACAGGTTTTCTCTCTCATGCCCCGCCCTCACAGGTAGTCGTCCAGGGCACCGTGGAAAGAAGTATCCAGGCTCAGAGAACCACAATCGATTAGCGATGTCTGCCTGGGGCGCAGGAAGGACAAGTGGCCTCTTTTGACGTCTGCTGTTCTAGATCCAGCACAAACAGTGTATTCTGAGGATGGGAAAACAGACCAAAGGAGGAGAAAAGAGCATGCTGAGATCTCGTTGCTAGTTCATGGTAGAACCCAGGTATGCCCCACTCCCCACACCCACCCCAAACTTGATTCTCTCTCCTTGTTCCCCGCATCAATGAGTGGCAATGACATCTGCCTGATTGCCTGGGAGTCATCCGCCCCACCTGCCCCTCCCTCAGCCTGCACGCTCAATTGCTACGTTCTGTTCACCTCCACCTTACCTTTCCCTCAAGCCAGTTCTCCATCATCCTCCTGGTCCCAGGTGCTCAACAAGGAGCATTTTTCTTCCCCAGAGGACGTTTGGCAATGTCCGGAGACATCTTTGGTTGCCACGGTGTGTGGGGGGTTGCACTGGCACCTGGCGTGTAGAGGCCCGGCTGCAGGTAAGCATCCTACAGTGCACAGGGCAGCCCTCACCACGGCGGCCCCACATCCAGCCCAGAGTGTCAACAATGCTGAGGTTGAGAAACCTTTCCCTGGTCCAAGCCACCACCATCTCTTGCCTGGACAAGCTCAAGGGCCTCTCAACCAGCCTTCCTGCCGCCATCTTGCTCCTACAGACCCTTCTCTACCCAGAAGCCAAAGTCATCTTAACACATCAATCCTACTACTGTACTTCCGTGCAGACCCAAGCTCTTCCCCAGGGCCCAGTAGACCTGGTGTGATCTGGCCCCGCCTCTGCAGCCACCCCGCCTTCTCCCTCCTGCTCCATCTCTGTGCTCATGTCTCACTGGCCTCCTTCTTCCTCCCTCAGGACCTTCGCAGAGGCTGCTCCCAGTGTAGGAAGCACCAGCCTTCCACTCCAAACTCTCTGCCTGGTTAATTCCTGCTCATGCTCCTGACCTTACTACTTCCTCGGCCCTTCTTCACCCCTGCCCTCTTCCTAGCATTTAGTAGAGTCTGTAGCTATATATTTATCTGTGAGGTTGTTTCATGTCTGTCTTCCTCCTCTCACTGCGCTGGAAGTGTCCTGTAGGCAGAAGCAGTATCTGTTTTGATCAGTCCCATATTTTCAGTGTCTTTTATTGTACCTGCAAACTACTAGGCTCTCCATAAATATTTGTTGAATGAACGAACAAATGGATGGATGGATGGATGGATGGATGAATGAATGAATGAATGGATGGATGTATGGATGGATGAATGAATGGATGGATGGATGGATGGATGAATGGATGGTTGGATGGATGGATGGATGGATGAATGGATGGATGGATGGATGGATGGATGAACAACCTCAGGTCTTCGGACCCCTTGGCTCTTTATTCACCCTATTACCACCAGGGTCTCTCGCTCTTTTTCTTCTTTTCTATTTCTCTGCCCTTCAAATTTCCCTTCTACCCTTTCTTTCTCCATGAACTGTCATCTCATGCAGCCAACGACGGTCTGTAAGTATTTATTGTGCTGATTAAATGCCGTTCTTTGTGAAAGAAATTCAGTTGATTTTCTTATTTGCATATCCTTCAACGGATGTTGCCAGGAATGAAAAACAGTCAAATAGAATAAGGCATCTATGCTGGATGGACGCCTGGCACTGCCTGAAGGCAAGCACCTGACCACGTGGCCTTGGGCTCAGAGTCAAAGTCAATGGCCAATAGGTCGCCAGCCCCAGCCCCGAGGGGGACACAGTTGCTGGCTCCCTGGCCCTGAAAACAGGTCATTCTCTGGCTCCACCCAAGGCTGGCATCTTCTCAACCTGCAAGTCAAAGTCAAATTCATTGCCTCAGTGAGGTCCTCCCAGACTACCCATCTAAAGTGGCCCAAAGACCAAAAGCTCAACCCAGGAGGCAGAGCCCAGAATTGGGAAGAAGCAGAAGCCCTGACAATATGGTAGAATCACATACCTCCGTGCTTATGATCATTAAATGTCTCCTCTAGTCAAACCATTCTTAGTTGGATATCTTGTTACTTGCAGCTAAAAGCACTCTAACTGATACATCCTTTACCACATAGGTTAGTTGCCTAGGGTCACATTGACAAAGCACCACAGACTGGGGGACTTAAACAACAGAAATTTACTATCTCACAGTTCTGGAGGCTGGAAGTTCAAGATTAAGGGTTTGCCAGCACTGGTTCCTTCTGAGAGCCAGGGGAGGGGAGGATCTCTTCCAGGCTCTCCCCTTGGCTTAGAGATGCCCATCTTCTCCCCGTGTGATCACACCATATTCCCTCATACATGTCTGAGTCCAAATTCCCTCTTCTTATCAGGCACCAGTCATCTTGGGTCAGGGTCTATCCTAATGACCTCATCTTAGTTTAATTACCTTTTTAAAGGCCCTATCTCCAAACACAGTCACAGTCTGAGGTACTAGAGGTTAGGACTTCAACATATGAATTTGGGGGGTTCTCATAACACCAGTGGAATTCTTTTTTTTTTTTTTTTAAAGATTTATTTATTTAATTGATTGATTGGTTGCTATGTTGGGTCTCTGTTTCTGTGCTAGGGCTTTCTCTAGTTGCGGCAAGCGGGGGCCACTCTTCATCGCGGTGTGCGGGCCTCTCACTATTGCGGCCTCTCTTGTTGCGGAGCACAGGCTCCAGACGCGCAGGCTCAGTAGTTGTGGCTCACAGGCCCGGTTGCTCCGCGGCATGTGGGATCCCCCCAGACCAGGGCTCGAACCCGTGTCCCCTGCATCCACAGGCAGACTCTCAACCACTGCACCACCAGGGAAGCCCCAACCAGTGGAATTCTTTTCCGTCACACAAGGCTGGGTCCTGGGGATGGAGATAGAGACCAGGCCATGGAAACTGCCTTCTCCATCCTCCCCCACAGTAGGAGTTCTTGGTGAGACTCCTGTGTTATTGGGCCAACTGTCCAGGGTGAGAGAAGGCAGGAGTGAAAAGCTCTCCAGGAGCTTAAATCTCAACAGCCAGGGGAGGAAGCATAACAATAATGATTAAAATATATATATATATATATTTTATATATATATATATATATATATATATATATATATATAATATATATGTAGCCATAGTAATACTGTAGCAGGTGCTGTGTTAGGGGCCTTGGGAACGTGGTTTCCAGCTACCCTGTCAGGGCGGCTCTGCTCCTGGTCCACGCCGAGAAGGCTGGGCTCAGAGCAGTTAAGTACAGGCCAGGGGTGCACAGCTAGCGTGGCAGCCATGGAGCTGCCTCTGCCCCCTGCTCTCCACTCAGAACCTGCTGTTCAGCTGGGGGAACACAGGAGGCTCCAGTCCCAGGGCAGCATCTGCAGGACCTGTCTCCTCATCTGGGGGGAAGCCCTGCCCTGCCGGGGCAGCTGCAGCCAGGCGCTGAGTTGGGAGGAGGGATTAGGGCCTGACCCCTCCTGCCCAGCGGGGACTCCCCTGAGGGGCCATCTCTGCCCCGCGGTCTCTGGCCAATCTCTGGCCGAGCCTCTGTGGTGTCTGCATGTCGGTCTGAGGCTCTCCCTCCAGATTTTGTCTTCCACAGGCCTTATCTCCATAAACCTGCCCCAGTCCCAGGCCTGTCACCGTGTCTGCAGCCCAAAGGACCCGAACTGGCCCTGCTGGGGAGGGCCGACCAGGGTGAGAGCCGAGACCTCCCCCAGGGACCCATCACAACCACCGCTCCAACCGCTGCTCGGCCTTGAGGGCAGAGGCTGGAGGTTTCAGAAGGACACGAGGTGGGGCTGGGCTCTGTGAGCCCTGGAGTGCCGGGGGGTGGGGGGGGTCACTTCCACCTAGGCTGATGGGGGAGCAGCTAAGATACCCGGGCGGGAGGATGGGGAGCGGTGAAGGCCTTGCCCAAGGTCACCAGCTGCTTAGTGACAGAGCCAAGGCCACAGCCCCGGGTCCCCGAGCCCCATCCGAGTTTGGACCTCCTGCCTGGCCAAACTGACCCGGAGCTGCAGCCCTGAGGAGGGAGGAGACTGGGAGGCTGGGAAGCTGCGGGTCCATCCCTAGCGGCAGAAGCAGCAAGGACCCTTTGAGGTCCTCCCCCCGGACCTCCGCATCTCCCGGGGCAGAGCACAGACGGGCAGCAAGAGGTGGGGGATGGGACGGGGAAGCCCCTCCCCGACCCCTGCATGGACTTTGCCGAGTGAGGCAGCCTCTCTCGTCCACAGCGGGCAGAGAGCCCCTTTCTTGCAGGGGAGCTCCCGGCCAGGCGTCTGGGGCTGCTGCCTGGGACCATCTGACCACGCCTCACCGGGGCCTGCGTGCCGGCTCCCCACACGCTGATTTATGACTGGGGTGACCTGAGGCCTCTCCCAGGGGGCTCTGGATGCCGGCTTATTGTCCCACCACCTCCAGGGCTAGTTCATCTTACGACCAGCAGGAGAGAAGTTTGGTGAAGTGGCTTGACAAGTCTCGGCTCCGGCAGGTACAGAGCGCAGCTCTCCCAGGCAGGGCCCCTCCATCCCGCCCGCCCTCCCTCCCCACGGCTGCTGGGTCTGGATAACAAGGGTGTGACAGGGCAGGACAGGGCCCCTCCAAGGCTGGCAGGCCAGGGCGAGGCTCCCACGTGGGGCTGTTCTCTTGCCAAGGGTCTCCGGCTAGATTGGGGGTCCTCAAAGCAGAAGCTTGTGAATGAAGGGAGATGTCTGCCCATTCCCACCTTGGGGAGCCTTCAACAGGGTGTCCCGCCAGGGCCATGACACCCATCTACCTGCCTACTCTTTCCAACAAGTTTTCCAAGTTGAGCGTTTGCACTCAAGGTATGTCCTTCAACAACCTCCCCAGCAAAGACTTCACTGCCGATGTTCCCACAGACAACAGCACCCCACCGCCACTGGGTCTGAGCTATTAAAACGTGCAGTGTGTGTGGTGTGTGTCTTTCCAATAGGCAGACCGCCTGGCGTCACACAAAGCAGAGGCTTTGGAACCAGTCAGATCTGGTTCAGTTACTTCAATTTATTCCCTGAGCCTTGGACTCCTCATCTGTAAAATGGGCTAATAATGCATCTTTAGCTTGTGATGATTAGATGAGATTGTGCAGCAAAGCACTTACTCTGCTGTCTGATCGGGACTCAATAGATTTATTCATATTCATGAGAAATGAGGGAACCAGAGGGTACAGGGCGGCTCTGGAGGTGGGAGCTGCCTGTCCCACTGACTCAGTTGGGCCCCTTTGGCAATCTGCATTTTTTTCCTTTTTTTTAAAATTGAAGTATAGTTGACTTACAATATTGTGTTAGCTGCAGGTGTTCAGCAAAGTGATTCAGTTTTATATATATATATATTCTTTTTCAGATTCTTTTCCATTATGGTTTATTAAAAGATATTGAATATAGTTCCCTGTGCTATACAGTAGGTCCTTATTGATTATCTACTTTATATATAGTAGTGTGTATATGTTCATCGCAAACTCCTAATTTATCCCTCCCCCCAGCATTTCCCCTTTGGTAACCGTAAGTTTATTTTCTATGTCTGTGAGTCTGTTTCCGTTCTGTAAATAAGTTCATTTGTATCATTTTTTTCAGATTCCACATATAAGTGATATCATATGGTATTTTCTTTCTCCGTCTGACTTACTTCACTTAGTATGTTAATATCTAGGTCCATCCATGTTGCTGCAAATGGCATTATTTCGTCCTTTTTTTATGGCTGAATAGTATTCCATTGTATATATGTACCGCATCTTCTTTATCCATTCATCTGTTGATGGACATTTAGTTAGTTTCCGCGTCTTGGCTATTGTAAATACTGCTGCAATGAACACTGGGGTTGCATGTGTCTTTTCGAACTAGAGTTTTTGTCTTTTCCAGACATATGCCCGGAAGTGGGATTGCTGGATCATAGGGTGGCTCAACGTCTCTGCATTTCTGAACACCGATCGGATGGCTGTGGCTACCGTCCTGGTTGAAGAATTTGCACAAACAGAATCGTCTCGCACACACACTCTTGCATATCCAGGTGCATCAGCCTGTATCTGGGCACACGCCTGCCTGCACACTGGAAACCACACTCTGTTACAGAAGTGGCTTTGCATGCACTCCTGCACATCCAGATACATGCACACTTTCACCACGCCACACGTTCATCTCATGTATGTTGCACACGCAGAGTCCTGCAGACACATGCCGTATACATACACGTGCACACCCCTGCCCCCACGCGCACACACACCCATGCATACACACACACACACACACACACACACACGGGGTCCCATGCCTCTAGCACACACGCAGGTACAGAGAAGCAGGCTGGCAAACCCCAGAGCCAGACCAGTGAGTGTGGTCAGCTCAGAGATGAGGGCCCAAGGAAGGGAGGGAAGAGCAGACGTTGTCAGCTGCTGAAGGACATCGCAAAGTAAAAAGAGCCCAGCTCGGGCCTGCCCGGAGAAGTGCTGGGCAGCGCGGTGGCCCTGACGCCCCAGCACACCCACCCCTCCAGCCTCCAAACCAAGGTCTTCTGAGGACTTGCTCATGCAGCCCAGATGCCACGCAAAGGAGACGCAGTGAAAGGGCAGGACGCCCCCAGCTCGTCCCCGGTGTCAGGGCGTGGGCAGGATGGCTGGAAAGCTGGAGGTGGGGGGAGACCAGCATTCAGGGGCCCTGCTGTTGCCCATTTAGCCCTGGAGTCGTCTGAGGACCGCAGGGCAAAGGCACACGGTGACCCACCGTCCCCGCTGTGCCTGGCTGACTGCTGTGGTCCTAGGACTGCAGGGAGTGGGCGGGAGGCCAGGGTGCGGGAATGAGGGACCTGGCTGGCAGGAGAGGCCAGCACTCGGGGGCCACACTGGCCTTTGTGTTAGGAAGAGTGTTCAAACCTTGCCAAGCAGGGGCCTGGCTCCTGTGGGTCTCAGCTTGGACAACCTCAGCAGAGGGAAGGGAGATGAATACCAACGCTACTATGACTCATAATACTGCATGCATGTCATAAACAAAAATACATTGCCATCCTTGACCTGTACATTTCAAAGAGGTGAATTTCATCGTATGTGAATTACACCTCAGTGCAGCTGTGTATACACAGGTCCTCTTTCACTCCTACTCTGGTGCTCTCCTGTCCCAGCACTCTGCGAGTTTTTCAAGTCCACTATTTCATTAAACCTTCCCCCAAACCCACTCCACCTGCAGGGAAGGTGTAGGCCCCGTTCAAGGTCACCAGCTGCTCCAAGGTAGAGATGGCTCAAGACCCCACTTAGCAAGAGTGGCAGGCTGGGTCTTTCCTTCTCCCATTTATTCAGTCAACGTCCAGTCACTGAATCTAGATGTCCAATATCCAACTGGGCCAGGCTTTCCCAAAGTCCAGGATCCAACACAAACACCACCTGGAATGCTACCAAAACGCTAATTTCAGACCCACTCCCAAGGTTCTGCCTCAGTGGGCAGGGCCAGACCTGTTTGGACCCCCTCCACCCCCCAACCCCTGGGGCCAGGTCCCAGGCTGGGCGGGGGTGGGGTGCAGGCTCCTGGGCACCAGGACAGGACGAGGCTGAGTTACAGTGCGTTTGTGTTCGGGTATTAATAGAAACAGAAAACCCCCATCAGCCATTTCTCCCCCCTCTGGACAAGCCCAGACAGCACAGACCGATCTTAGGAGACTCTGACCTCTGCCGTGTATTAAACAAGAGGCGGCGGGTCACATGGACACCTCATTAAATCGCCCTCACCGAGTGACCTTGGCGGAGGACACAGGAGAGAGACAAGTGTCCCAAGGGGCGTGGCCTCCGTGAAAGGATAAATTAGCGCATCCTTTGTTTGCCAGTCAATAGGTGCTTCCAGGGGAGCTGGGAAGGGGGGGCGGACTTTGTTTGGCCAAAGCACTTAAACAATACCCCTGCAATCCTGTTTATACTCTTCATTTGCTCAGCAAACCTGACCCTCGGAAATCGCTTTGGGCTAAACTCGGGTCCAGCTGCTGATGGAGATTGCCACGCGGCCTGTCTGAGACCCCATGGGGCAGGGTTGCTCTTGGCCTGCACAAGCGGGGCAGGGGCTCCAAATGTACACAGTGCCCAGCTGGATACACACACACACACACACTCCCCCCCCCCCCCAGCCCTTATCTTGCAGGGCAAGGGAGAGTTAAACATCCCGGTTCAAGTTCATTCCACCTTTGAGCTAAGTACCTGCCTTTTCAAAGGTCAGGGCAGCTGCCAGTTTGTCCCCTGCTCTCCAGAGGACACCCCTCCTCCCTCTCCCTCTTGGCTAGGCTCCTGGTCCCCGGGGTGCAGGCGACAGGCCATCTTGCTCTCAGCCCCCCGCAGTCCTGTGGCCGGGGTCTCAGGGTCTGTTCGCTGCACCTAAACCATGCAGGGGGATTGATTGCTCTGGGCTCTGCTTCTGGGTTCCCCGCTCTGGGGGCTGCTGCCCAGAGGTCCAGCTATGACCCCTAAGGACCTGAGGTAAGGCTGGCTGCTCTGCAGTTCTTGGCTAGACGGCTGACCCCTTGACAAGTTCAGGAGCCACTCGTCAGCGTCCTGCTGGTTCCCTTCCACGAAGCCTGGGGGTGCCGGTCCAAGCCCCTCTCATGTTTCCTGAACCTGTGTCACTCTGGAGGGCAGCCCTGCTGTGAAGGTTGGCCCTAGGTTCCAGAAGCACAGGGGACAGGGAAGAGGGGAAGTGTGGGTTCCCCTTTAGCCTATGGACTTTCTTTCTTCCCCCTCTCCTGGGATCCGGCCTGGGCTGCCAGAGGCACCGGGTCCCGTGGAACCCAGCAGCACCCTCAGCTACGTCTTCCCCCTCCTGACCCCTCTCTTGCCCAGCTCCAGCTCACCTTGTTGTCACATTCTGTGTCCGCTCTATCGTACACCAGCTTAGAGTAACCCTCAGGGCTCAGACCTCCAGGCGTTGTACCTGATACGTGAAGGACAACGTGCAGAGCTCAGCAAACCTCTTCTCCTGCTGCAGAGCCCGCTTCCAAAGCTCTCGTGCTGTGGCTTGGAGACCCTAGTCTGGATCCGCGCTCACTTTCTCTTTGTGCCTTGTAACAGCCCTCGTCCTCCTGAGGCACCGGCTGCCTCAGGCAGGCTAGTGGGAAGGTGGCATATGAAGCAAAGAAGAAAAAACCTGCACATCGCCGCTGTTCTAGACGTATGATCCCCTTATGTATGTGGACCTGCCCTGCGGGGAGGGGCTGGGAGGGCAGGCGGCAAACGCAGGAGTGTGTGGAGGTGGCCCCATCTGAGCCCAAGGACCTCCTGGCATCTAGAGGACAAAGGAGCCCTGCCACTTAACGAGTGGGATTGAGAAGGCCGGTGTCACCAAGGTATGAGGACTGAGAGATGAAACTCCTGAACTAGACTAGGGGCCTCAAGAGGGTGTCCACCCCTTACCCCTGGGCACACGTGGAGATGCCCCTCGTCTTGCTCTCCCTTGGGCGGATCTTAACGCCCAGCTAGACCACGTGGGCCCTGACGGCAGGAGTTTGCCCTGCCTGCCCCTCAAAGTAAGCTTTGGTGGCAATGCCGAGGCAGAGGGACAGTGTCCCCAGGTGTGCAGGACAGAAAGGAGTCCTCCCAAAGCAGGAGTCTTTGAAGGATGAAGAATCTCGCTGAAGGCAGATGCTGGTGCTCACGTCCCACCAGGCCACCCTGCACGGGCCCCACCCCCGCCTCAGCTTCCTCCCTGTGTGGTGGGCACCCAGCTGGGGCCAGAGGGAGGGGGGAGCAGGGGGTCTGCAGCGCACCCCAGGTAGGAAATCAAAGGCAGTCTTCTTCTTGTGGCACGATTGTACAATGGAATGCTACTCAGCCGTCAAAAAGAATGAAGTAATGCCATTCACAGCAGCATGGATGGACCTAGAGATTCTCATACTAAGTGAAGTAAGTCAGACAGAGAAAGACAAACACCATATGATATCCCTTATATAGGGAATCTAAAAAAATGATACAAGTGAACTTATATACAAGGCAGAAATAGACCCACAGACATAGAGAACAGGCCTGTGGTTGCCGAGGGGGAGGGGGTGGGGGAGGGATTGGGAGTGTGGGATTAGCAGATGCAAACTATCATATACAGAATGGATACACAACAAGGTCCGACTGCAGAGCACAGGGAACTATGCTCAATATCCTGGGATAAACCATAATGGAAAGAATATAGAAAAGAATGTGTATATGTGTACAACTGAATCACTTTGCTGTACAGCAGATATTAACACAACATTGTAAATCAACTATAATAAAAATTTTTTTTTCTTAAAGCAATCCTCTTCTGGCTGCTTGCGAGGGTGGCTTCGCCTGAAGGTCAAGATAAAACCCGTGATGGGGGGGTGGGAGTGGGGTGGGGAGAAGCTGCGAGTGTTTTGTTTGGTGCAGCGGCTGGCGTTGCCTCGGTAGCTGAGAACATCAGCTCTGGTCACGCTTCCCTCCGCTCCAATCCTATTACTCCCTGCGGTTGGGCTCCGAAAATAGTCCTGTCAGCCCCATCATCACAGTTCAGCGTTTCCACCACCGGCCACTTATTGTTCCTTGGACACAGGCATCGTTAACCCCTCCGCTGCCAGCCGGCCAGGGGCACCTGGGCTGAGCGGCCACCTTTGGGAAAATGGTTTTATTTTCATTCCCTTCATCACCGCGGAGAGCTCTAAAGGGCGCTGAGGGGCCTCCGTGCCAGATACTGCATACATCCTTTCATTTTAACTCGCTCGATAAACTGCCCTGCAACGTTGGCCGTTCTGTCCACGTTTGTTGGAAGAAGGAGGGGAAGCGACTTGCCCAAGGTCATCCAGTCGGTGTGCGGCTGAGCCCAGGTACAGACCAGACCACCTGACTCAGGACCCTGGATGGGGCCCAGGAATCTGTACTTTTAACCAGCACCACACACATGAGTGTGATGATAAAGCCCATCAGGGACCCACAGCTGTCCTGACATGCTGCCGGGCCCCCAGACAACGAAAGAAAATTGGCCTTTTTGCCGTCCAGTGTGCTCTTCAGAGTATTAACATACATCACTCTACTTCTTTTCACAACAAGTAAATTTTTCACATGAGAAAATGGAGATTTCTTCCATGGCACAAGATTGTTCTCTCTAAAGAAAACAGCCAACAGTTTTACAGCAAAAGACCAGCCTGGAAAAAGAATGCCTGTGTCACACGGTCCTGAGTGTGGAGTAGGCTCCCAAGAGGAAAGCAGCTGAGACAGTGGCTTTGAGGACAGGTTCTGGGACCAGACAGCCCCAGAGTTGTTGGGGGCTTGAGTGAGATGGTGTGGGTCTTGGGGCTGGCACAGGGTTTACCGCTAGTGGTAACATCTGAAATACACTGAGGCCTCGATATGTACAAGACTGTCCTGAGAACCGTCTATTTATTAACTCACTTAGACTTGTCAGGCAGATTTTGCTATTAGCCCCATTTTACAGGTGAGAAAACAGAGGCTACTTAGTCCCGGAAGTAGGGTTGGAAACTAGGCACCTGGCTTTGGAGCGTTTGTCCCGTCGTCATTAGATGTGTTCTCCCGATGACCTTGACCCGTCACTCAGACACACCGGTCTTTCTGCACCTGCCGGGCCTGGACCAACCACTCCTGGGGGCCCGTGGGGTGCCCTGGTAGGACGGAGGGATGCTCCCGCTCACTGGATGCGTCCCTTGCTGTCAGGAGGCTCTCTCCACTCGGCTCTCTCCACTCGGCTCTCTCGCTGGGATCTGTGATGTTCCCTGCATCCGCTTCCCTTTAGGCCTGGAGGTGGGAACAGATGCCTTGTGGGGACCAACAGCTTGGCCTTAACTTTGCAGAGAGCTCTTTTTATTAAACTCTCCAATCCTTCTACTTTGAGTGCGTGATCTGTTTCTTACTGCTACCCTGACTGATACGGTAGCTAAAGTATACAAAACCACTGCAATAAAAAACCCAAACAAAAAGGTTTTAGTGGACCAGAGCTAGAGGCCCTGAGATGGGTGGCTACCTGCCCAACTTTGCCCATGAGTTAGTGGCCCAGGTGGGCCTCCCGCCTCCTGTGCTGTTCCTCACCCCTCAGGCTCTCTGGTCCCAGGGGGAGAAGGGCGCTCAGTCTGCCCGCGGAGAGGAAACCCCAGACCCAGGAGCAGTGGACGCTGGGCGCTGGGAGTCCTGGGAGTGAAGGGGATGGCCCTCGCTTGCCACGGGCCAGCTGTCCCCACCCAAGCCAGAAGCTGGTGGCCGATCAGACCTCAGAGGCTTTCGTAGGGCATCTCCACTTTGCCTCTGAGCTTTCTGCCACGTTACTTCATCTTTGGGTTCTGTCCCTTCTAAGGGAAAGCATTGGGCTGGCCAGGGGCCCAGAATGCCCTGTTCCCCTTCTCTCTCTCACCTGCGTGTGGACACAGTAAAGCTCCCACCCTGAAAATTACGCCCAGTGTCCCACTCAACGGCTAGCGATCAGTGCTTATTCCATAGCTTAGCCTAAGGCTCCGATTACACCTGACATTCAACTGGGACAGACGGAATGAATTGGCACCACTGTATAAATGAGCTTAGCAGAGCTCCACCTGAGAAAATACCTTGATAAAAGGAAGACCCGTATTAGTCACTACGCTCAACGAAACCTTGCTCAAGTCTAAAAGGGCATTTGTGAGCCTTAACCTCCTTGTCTCCAGGCTTAGGCTCTGGAAGTCTCCGGGCCCCCCTCTGTCTTGGCACTGCTGCATGCCCAGCCTGGCTGTCTGTGGGCTGCTCCCCCACTAGCCGCAGCCCCTCCAGGCCCAGGGGTGTGTATGGGAATAAATACGGAACACCTTCCTCCACCCCCATCTGAACTTGGTAAAAGTTTGTTTCCCTCTCACACACAGCTCAACATGGCTCTTCCTAGGGCGTGGGGGGCCTTCCACTGGGTCATGCAGCAGCGCCACAGGAGCCTTCTCAGACACCTGCGCACAAGTGACTAGGGCACATTTGAAATATGACTAGCACAACGGAGGAACTGAATTTTGCATTTTACTTAATTTCCATTTACGTAGCCACGTGTATCCAAGTGGCTGCCATCTGGGCTGGTACAGCCTTGTAGCTTTTCGCTGGATCTTCTGATTCCAGCTGGAAGACGGGGAGGTTTGGAGATCATTCTGAGACAGGCCTGGGACGTGGCAGTTGCCTCTTTTGCCCATGTTCCATCGACCGAAACTCATGCCTTGACCACATCCACCTGCAACGGACCCTGGAGCTATAATCTCGCAGGCACCCTGGAGATAGAGGAGTGAGTTTTGGCGAGAATGTGGCAGCCTTTGCCCCACACCCTACTGATCACCTCCGTGCTTCCCAGACCTAAAAGTGCCTGGCAGGAGGCTGGCATTCAAGAAAGGTTTTTTGAATGAATAGATATGAACACGAGTAAGTTCATGTGTCTATCAACATGGATGAAGTGGTGAAAAAATGAGTGAATCCTGGGCAGTGGATTCAGCTCCCAGTGGCTGCTGGGAGCTCCAGGCCACCTCACTGACCCCAGGTGCTCCCTTCCAGGACCCAGGATACAGGGCAAAATGCAAAACCTCAAACACAAGCAAATAGCATCATTTAAATAGCAAATATTGACCCTGCAAGGAGATAAGTAGAATACAAAGTGCAGAAGCACCAGGGCAAACTCCCAGCCAAGCCAAGCATGTGGGAGGCCGTCTCAGAGCTGGGACCCCGGGGTCAGGGACAGAGTGGGCGGTGACGCCTTTAGATGAACCTGCACACAAACCACCAGCAAGGGGCTTGTGGGCTGCATTCTAGGAACCAGGGTCTGTGTCAGAAGGTGGGAGTGGCCACGGGAGGGGTCCCGGGGCAGGGAAGGGGTGTGGGGGGAGCCCAGGTTGGGGGTCAGGGGTCCTGAACTTTAACCTGCTGTGGGCCTGCAGGCAATCTCCTCCCTGCCCTGGGCTTCTGCAGCCTGAACAAGGAGAAGGCTGGACATAAGATTTCTGAGGCCCCTTCAGCCTGAGAGACATGAAATTGAATCTCACCTCTGCCCCCAAGAAGCTGTACAGAGTCCAGCAAGACCTTTGACCTTCAGAGGCCTCAGTTTGCCCGACTATGAAATGGGAGGAATGCTGCTAACTTGGGTCTGTGGGAGAAAGCAGAGCCTGGGACTTAGGCAAATGGTCAGAGTAGCAAGAGATGGATGGACCACCTCCCTGATAAGCCTGGCCGCCCCGCCCCAAGCACTGAGGACGGGGGGTCTGTGGGGGTGTTGTGATCCCATGAGGTCTGTCTCCTTCAAGGAGATGGGAGATCCTGGAGGGCAGAGGCCCTGTCCAGGGGTCGGGGGAAGCCTGACTTGTCCATTTCTATAGTGTGGATATCCCCACCATGGCCAATTCCAAGCCACCAGGGCGTCAGGGAACATGGAGCTGGAAAGAGACGTCGCGGGCGCAGCAGGCTGGGGGCGGCCCTGGGGTCGTCCTCACAGGCAGCCTGAGCGAGGCCTCCCCTTCTGCAGCTCAGACCCCGTGTGAGTGCGTCGGAGCCCTCAGAGCAGGCCGAGGCATCTCCTGGGCCCGCCTAGCCCCCTGCCCTCAGCGGCCGCGCCCACCCCTGCCCCTCCCCACTGCTGGGGGACAGCAAGCCCCTGCTGGCTTCAGGGAGGCCTCGGGTGGGGAGCTCGGGCAAGACTCTGCACGGCATTGACCATGGGTGGGCCGGGCTGGAGGGTCCAACAGGACTTCACTGGCACGCTGGCATGTCTGGGTGCAAACTCAGGGTCTCTCCAGGGTGACTGGTACTTGGGCTTCTTCTGGGATGGCTGGCTTTCCCAGAGGGAGCATCCCGGGAGAAGGAGGGGAAGCCACGTGGCCTTTTCTGATGCAGGCTCAGAACCCGGGCAATGTCACTTCTGGCCCTGGATTCAAGTGGGGCGGTGGGGGGCTGTTGGAATCCAACTTCACCTCTTGACGGGGAGTGCAGGGCCAAGTGCAGAAGGACACGTAGGGTAGGATACAGCTGTGGCCAGCAGGCACCAAAGGGGACCCTGTAGCCAAGCTTTCACCCAGGTCACTGCCGCTGTGGCAGCCTAGGGAAGGGTAGGTTTGGAGGGCCCGATTCACAAAGTATTGCTAAGAAAGCGCTGGGTTATGACTCTCCAATAACGTGATAGTTAAGATGATCCGAGCAATAACCGTGTGCCAGGCAAGGAGTCCTCGGTGTACACACAGGTTATCTCATTTCTTTCTCACAATAATCCTATGGGGTAGGGACTGTTATTCTCCCCATTTTACAGATGGGAAAACCAAGGTCCATAACAGTTCGGCAGTAGTCTCAATAACTTGCCAGGAAGAAGCAGAGGCAGACACCAGCATCGGGCCCCAGAGCGCAGCTGAGCCCATAACCATTGGCCCTTGGGTTTCCTTCCCGGGAAAACCAGGGAAGGGGCAGCAGGCTGACCGCAGGCCTGCCACTTCCTAGCTGTGTCGCTACTTCCCTGAGGCCCTCTGGGCCCCAGCTTCCGTGCCCATGAGACGGGATCCCAGGGCTTGCCAGGGGATGATATGGAATCACGCATAGTAGTGTCAGGCATGGGATTGGTACAGAGCAAACATTAAGTTCCTTTCCTTGGCCCCCTCAGGAAGGAAACTTGAAGACACTGCACAGAACAAAGCTCTATTGTTCCCCAGGAGGGTGGGGACGGTGGAATTCTAGTGATGTTGTGATGAAAACCAACAGTGAACCCCACCTGGAAAAGGTAAAAGGGTGATAACTGTAGCTAGTACTTACCAAGTACATCTGAGCGCCTACTGTGTGCCAGGCTTCCTACTAGGTGCTTTGCATCCTAAGCCCTCCCAACAAAGCTACAGGATGCAATAAAAGCGGCTGAGATTCAGGGAGTTTAAGCATCGGACCCAAGTCCCAAAGCAGTAACTGCAGAAGAAAAATTCGAACCCGGCACCCTCTCATTTCCTGCGTGCCCTGCGTCTTGCCGGGGCTCCTGAGAGGCAATGCTGAAACACAGAAGCTCAGTATTTATTCGGAGGAAAAGTAGTTTGGGAATCATCCCTGGGAAGGGAAATGACAGCCTGCTGTCAATTACACGAATGAGTTGCTGGCCTGTGGCCAGCTGGTGTCAGATCCAAACTCCTCTTGGAGCCCGCGAGCCCCTGCCTGCTCTGGGTCCCTGGGACCTCTCTGATCTCATCTCCGCCCACACCACCTCTGCTTGCCCCGTTGCTGCTTTTGCCAGTCACACTCCTGCCTCAGGGCCTTTGCACTTGCTATTCCCAGAGTTTGGAGCACTCTATCCACACACCTGGGCGTGGTCCCCCTTCACCTCATCCAGGTCTCTGCTCCAAAGGTACGACCTCAGGAGTTGTTCCCTAACCATTCTACGTATCATTATACCCACCCCATTCTGTCCCATTATTCTGCCTTTTTTTCCTCTTTTGCCAAATAGCACTTGGTACTACCTGACATTACATTTATTTATATTTATTTTCTGTCTTCCCCACTACAGTGCCAGCCCTCGGAGGGCAGGGCTTCATCTACGCTGGACACCGCTATATCCCTGGGGCCTGGAGCAGGGCCAGCACACAGCAAGTACTCAATACAGAGTCACAGTAATAAAAGAAAGACTTGATTAGCAGGACAAAGGGCAGGGCACGGGGCTGAGAGCCTTGTGACTTAACAATCACGCTGAAGGGGAATCTACTTAAGGTCTCGTTTTTGTTTTTAATCAAAGCTTCATTGGTCTCAATGGATGGACACATCCTTGCCCACTGACTCCAGACGTTTCAGCAGGTCTTTCCTAATAAGGGAAATGTTGCTCCTCGGCTGAGCATGACCACCTTACAGGCACTGCCCCGGAAAGGGTAGTGGTCATAATGTCTTCACAGGACACACTCAAGGCATCTATCACCCAGGACCCAGAGGCCGGGCTACTTCCCAGGTGTGCAACCGAGCAGGAGTGCAGGGCCCGTGCTCGGAAGGGCTGCATGCTGCATGTAATGCTCTGTCGTCACCATCTTGAAATTCTTAACGTTTAAACAAAGGGCCCACGTTTTCACTTGCAGTGGGCACCGTAAATGATGTAGCCAGTCCTGCCCAAAGAATTGACCAACGGTGGAGCTTTAGGCTTTCCAGATGTTGGTTATCTGTGGACAGAGGTTCCCTGGGGGGCTGCTCATCCACAGCTCCCAGACCGCCATCTGCATCGCCAGATGAATTCCCTGGGCACCTGTTGTGCACCGGGCACTGTGTTAGATGACGGAGGAGCAGAATGAAGGAGACATGGCACCTGTCCCTGGAGCTGCCAATCAAGATGAGAGACTGGCAGGTGACGGGAGAGGTTACAGGGATCTCGCGGGGGCAGGTTGCGCACAGAGGGAAGAGCAACGTCGGCCTGCGTGGGTCCAGGTACTATGCAGCCCATCAAGCTGGGATCAACCCAGGCAATCTGGCCCCCATCACCCCCACTAAAGCCTCTGCAGAGGCACCAGGGGGGAGGGAAGGAGGGAGACAAAGCAACATGGCTGGTCCTGGAACCACGAGTTCTGGACCTGCCTGGGGCGCCGGTGCCCAGGAGGAGCCGCGGCCAAGGATGCTGACAGGCTCAGGGGCACGGGCTCCGTCGGCTCAGTTTGATGGCTGTTTTGTGGGTGAAGGGAGCCCTGCAGGGGGTTAGACAGAGGCCTCTGCGTGATGACCTCTTGTCCGAGAGAGCTTCGCTGCAGCTACCGCAGCCCCTGGAGGAAAGCAAGGGGAACTCCCAGGAGCAGGGAAAGAGAAACTGCTTTCAAAACATCTTCTCTTCTCCACACCCCCAGATCTCCCCTCCTTTACCGGGCCTTGACCATGAATCTCCTTCCATCCTTACAAGCAGCCGGCGTGTTTGTTATTAGCCCCACGTGTCGGAGAAGGAAACAGAAGCATGAGAGCGAGAGTGGTGGGCTCCAGATCACACGGCCACAGAGCCACAGGAAGAGAGCATCTGGGGGCCCGAGGGCATGGGCGCCCCAGCAGGGAGAGAGGCTCAGGCCAGCCGCCGGCTGGCGACTGTTTGCCATGGGGGAGTCCCCACGTGGGTCCTTGGAGGGGGTGGCCGGCGCCCTGAGCCCCCGGGAGGAGCCGCCGAGGGGCGCGGGCGCAGCAGGAAAAGAGCCTCCAGCTACCGGGGCGCTCGGCATCTGCGCGCTGGGGGTTCACGGCGCCCGCCCCGGCGCCCCGCCGGCCGCGCTTCCGCCTCTTCCGGGCTGTGCCGAGCGGATGCGCCGCCTGCGTGTGAACAGGGCTTGTTTTCCCTTCACGCCCTCGGGCTCCGTTTTTATGAAGAACTTCCTTCTGTTGGCGCTTTGGGAATATTCATTCCTGGCTTGCGCAGCGCGCGGGTGACAGTTGGGCTGGGAAATGTACCCGCGGCTTAATTAGGGCATCAGCAGACCGCGCCAAGAACCCGCCCCCGGACCCCAGGGACCCCAGAGCCTGTCCCCCGCTGCGGGAGGGAGCGTCACTGCTCCCGCCGTTGTGCGCCCCATGATCACTTCTGCTGCAGCCCGCGAGCCCGGGTCCCCAGCCTGCCCTCCGCCCTCTCATCCCAGTTCCTTCTACTCCCCTCCCCCAGCCTTCACTCACCCACCCGAGGGAGAGTCCTTCCCCGCCAGTGGGCGTCCTAAGGCCTCCTGCTGCCCTGCCCCTCGGACAGCCCTGGGCAGATGGACCGTGATGGACCACCTGCTCTCCGTTTCCTGCATCCTCACCAGGGCATCCTCAGGAGGATGGGATCACATGTAGGTTTCACCCTGATTTTGAGGAAGCTGAAAGTGACATTAACAGGAAGGCTGGCAAAGCTGGGTATACACATCATCAGCCTACATGGTTCAGGGCAGGGTGAGGGGAGACCTCACACCCCCAAAGCCCAGAAGAATACTGCCGAAGAAGGCCAATTGGATTGACAGTAAATGTCAAGCCAAAAAAATAAATATTGAAAATTTGACTGCATATTAAATTAGAATCCTGCTATAAAAAATAAAAATCTGGAAAAATATTTGCAACACATATGGCCAAGGGTGAGTTTCCTTAAATGTTAAAGCACTACTACAGTAGGATGAAATCAACAAGCCCAAAGAAAACGAGCAAATAGCAACAGGCCACTCTCAGAAAGGAAGCACAAACGGCTGCTAAAGAAATGAGATGTGCAGCCTTACTCGTAATGACAGAAACAAACGTGGAGGGGGGAAATGACATGGTGGTGTGAATTTGATAGAGAAACATCAAGATGTGTGGTCTCATGGGAGAAAAGGACCGCAGGGAGGGGCTGTGAGGGGCTCCCACTGGATGGAAGGCCAGGACTGCATCCTGAGTTCAGCGGATGGCGGGTCACTCCTGGTGAGTTCAATGGGCTGTGCAGGGGTGAAGCCTGGGGTGAGCCTTCAGCCAGACTCCGTGCAAATCTCTGCTCCATCACTTCCCAGCTGCATGACTGCAGGCAGCTTACTTCTATTCTCTGAGCCTCAGTTTTCTCATCTGTAAAGCGAGGTCAGGATGTGCTTCCAGGGAAGATTAAGATGCAGTTAGCAGAAGGGAAGAGTCCAGGAATAAGGCTGAAGCTGAGAGAGGGAGACCTGGGAGGAGAAACAGAGGGGGCAGCCCTGGGACTGCGGAGGGGATGGGGTGAAGATAGAGTTGGCCTTGAAAGTCCCACTTTCAAGGTTATCTGGTGGTGAAGGAAAGGGGAGAGCTTGAAGGAGGGAGAGGATACAGAGGGGAAGATGGTCAGGATGCGGAAGATGAACTATCTGCAGGCTGTGAAAATGACTTCAGGCTCCCAGGACCCCTGCTCTCCCAGCAGCATCTGAAAGCCAGGCCTACAGCTAACACTTACATATGAGCATATTTTTTTCCCACTTATATTTTACTCTTTTAAAGAAAAAGATAAACAATTCAATAGAAAAAAATGGGCAAGAGATTAGAACAGGCCCGTCATATAAGACTATGTGTAAATGGCCAATAAATCCATTAGAAATAAGGAAAAGGCAAATCACTACCAGAAGATACTACGAACGAGCATATTTTATATGACCCAATCTAGCAGAAGTCCTGGTTACGCTTGCAGGGCCAAGGCACACACAAGGCCCATCGGAGGATGGGCCTAAACCCAGCCTCCCGGGCATTGTTGGAGACGATGACACTTAACCCAGAGCCGCAAGGACAGCAAAGCCAGAGGAGCAGTCTGAAGCTCATGTGAAGAAGGAAGTGAAGAGTCTGGCCTAAGGGGAGCCAGGCTGCATGGCCAAACAGCAAGGCCGACAGGAAAACAGACCCCGGGATCAGAGCGGGGAGCGAGCCTGAAGCACGTGCCCGTGGAGTAGTGATGGACACGCTCAGCAGACACTTGTCAAGTACATCCCTGGAAGGAGGCTGAGACTTGTGAAAACACGTTGTTCAAGCCCGTGCCCACGAGTACAGTGAGGATACAAAGACACGGGGGCTGTGAGGCCAAGAGCTGGTGGAAATGTGGCCGCGGGTCACAGCACTGACCGGGTCGGGCCCAGTGGCCCTGCCCTTGCAGCTCTTGAGGCAGGCATTGTGCCCCCTCACCCCCCGAAAATTGTAATCGCAACGGGCAGATGTCTTGCTAGGGCCGCGCAGCGGAGCCCAGGCTGTCTGGATTCACAGGGTTGCTGTCCTTGATGCCGTGGGCTCCTTCCACAGAGCAGGAAACCCTACTCGCCTTGGATGGAGAAAGGGAAAGGTTATTAGGGCTCCAGGGCTCACAGATTCCAGGGGCTGTAGGGGTGTGGCGGGCAGGCGGGTGAGGGAGAAATGAGGGCAGCAGTGGGGACCTCAGGAACAGGCAGACGCACACTTCGCCCTGGCATCCCCGCCGCTGTCAGGCCTCGGTTCCCGAGCTCCCGGGGCCTCCCGAGCAGACTTGGGCAGACCAACAGACATAGCTGATTGGCTACAGGCCAGCCAATGGGAGGGCCCCTCTCAACGCCTGCTCCAATCAGCTCCAGGCTGGGCTTGCGGAGGGCAAGCCTGGTTGGGGAGAGGAAATGGCACAAGACAAGCAAATTAACTGACGTCTGGGTCGTCCTGAGCGACGTGTGAGATGGAGGAGTGCCTGGCAGTGGCATCAGCCGGCCTGGGCTCCATCCTGGCCCTAACGGGCTCTGTGAGCGCAGTGCATTCTCTCTCTGAGCCTCAGTTTCCTAGATTGCAAAATGGTAGTAATAATGCGTTCGTCACAGGATTGTTGTGAAGAGAAAATGACATAATAAACAGTGTTTTGTAAACCGCAAAACTAGAGGCCAGTCGTTATATTTCATACCTAAGGGAGTGAATGTTTGGGGGGTTTATTATATTTTACAATGAACCTTGGTCCACCCCCAGCCGACGCCAGACACAGGTCAGACCTTAGAGCTATATCCTCAGCCTATGAGAGAAAATGTGTACAGGGTTTCTTCCAGAATGCACCGGGCTGCACAATCTTAGCTCCAGTGGCACCTCTGCCTCCGGGGAAGCTGGTTAGGCCCTCCGGGTCTCAGTGTCCCCATCTGCAAAGTAGAATCCTTGCCCCGTTCACACATTGCTGGAGGATGAACTAACTCTGTTTCCTCTTCCCTCTCTTCCTGTCTGGGGTTCCGTGGTTGGTAGCAGCCCTTGGGAAGGAAGGAGCCCTTGGAAACATTTCCGCATCCTCACCAAACTCTCCCTCTTCCAAAATCCTCTGACACTCTGGCCATCTGCCCGCACAGCCCAATGCCAGACAAGGGTGCATTTTGCATTCCAGTTTTAATGTTTCAAGTGCATCAGTAACATTTTCACAACTGGATTATAAACCTGAGAGGTTGTCTTTAACCTCTTTTGTGAAAATCACAACTGTTGTCTGCGTGACCAGAACGAGCACCCAGCAAAAGTTTGTTAGAGGAAACGGAACGGAGCAGCCCTCCTACAGCGGGGCTTCCGGACTCAGGGCTCCTTCCCGTCCTGCTCGCAGCCTCCTGGTCCCACACGGTCCTCAGCAGCCCCACGGCTTCAGTTTCCCGGACCCCGGATCCTGGGACCAGGCGAGGAGGGGCTGCCGCTCCCGAGCTCTCACCCAGCCCTGCAGGCCCGGGTGTCATCTCCTGCAACAACTGACAACGACGCCTCTACCGCGCTGGTGTCACTTTTAACACTGAACGTTCGCACCCCCGGCTGACTGCGCAAGGAGGCCCCAGCAGAGCCGCGTGCAGCCGCACCCCACGTGTGGAGCTGCTAATCCGGCAGTTGTTCAGCAGGTTCTCTCCGCCCCACCTCCAAACGTGTTGCTTCTGGAACGGAGCTGCACGAGCACCGAGAAGCAACAGCGGGACCTGCCTGTCCCGCGCCGGCCTGGGGAGGCGATGGCAGGCAAAGATCTGGGGCCTGGGCCGCTGCCCCCTGCACACAGCTCCCCAGAAGTAAGAGGGCGAAGAGAAAAAGGAAAGGGAAAGCGCGTCACCACAGCACTTTAAATGTTTTATTAGAGCTGCATGTTTACCACGTTTTCAAAGAATATTTCATGACGTAATGGTTAGAGACAAAAGCGGCGGGCAGAAGCCTATGCACAAAGTGACGGCGACTCTGTAATGCGCGGGGTAGACATCACCACTGCTCACCTCTATCCCCCTGCCCCCACCTGCCAGGCGCGCTGGAGGATCTCACTTCCTCACCCGCGGAGATCAGGCGTGGCCACGTGACTTGCTTTGGCCAATGATGTGTGAGAGAAGTCAAAGCGTCAGTTCCGGGTGGCAGCCTTTAATTGCTGGCTCCCGGCTCCCCAGCCCACCCTCCTGCAGCTTCAGGCGCCCTGGGCGAGTGCATCGTGTGCAGGGGCCAGGAGGCCGCAGGAGCCGCCACTGGGGGGAGCAGCACCCCTGAGAGTCACCCCGACTCCTGTGGTGTGGGTATGAGCAGAAATAAACCTTTGTGCTGTTAAACCACTGAGATTTTTGTAGGGTTTCCCCAGCAGCATGAACTATCCTATATTGACTGATAAAGAGATGAAGGGAGTTCCCTCGTGGCTTAGTGGTTAGGATTCTGGACTTGTACTGCTGTGGGCCGGGTTCAATCCCTGGTTAGGGAACTGAGGTACCCACAAGCTGTGGAGCCAGAAAAAAAAAGCAAAAAAATATCATCAGAAAACGTTGCAGTTTGGGTGACTTTTGTTTTTGAACTTTTCTAAAATTTCCAGATTTTGTATAGTCAACACGTATTACTTTTATGTATTACTTTTTTTTTCTTTCCCTTTTGTTGAGATATAATTGACATATAGCATATGTTTAAGGTGTTCTTTTGTGATTTTAAAACGTTGTTAGTTTTATCCATCACTAGCTTTTTAAAGTAAATAAATGTGTCCTTGGAACTGTGCTAGAGGCTTCAGCTATGTCATTTCATTTCATCCTCAGAAAACCCTAAAAGGATTTTCTTGTTTTAAAAAGAAGTCTGAGCTTTAGAGAGATTAGGAGTCAGGTAGTCTACACTCATTATCCCATTTATCTCCTCAGAGGCTCCAAGTATTTTGTTCCTGTTTCAAAGATGAGGCTCAGAGTAGTTAAGTGAGTTGCCTAAGGCTAATCGCTTGGGAATTGAAGGAACCAAAATTGAAACAACAATAACCAGGATGGCAGACCTCTTTATTGGATGCTTCCCTGTGCAGGGCCAGGTATGATCTCATTTTATCCTCTCAGTAACTCGGTGATGTAGGTACTAGCATTATCTCAACTTTCTAGATGAAAGAAATGGAGGCTCAGAGAGACTGAGCAACTTGCCTAGGGTCACAAAGCTAATAATTTGCAGAGCTGGGACTGGCATCTTGGTCTGTCCAAATTTTGGTCAGCTCATTTTGCTGAGAGCAGAAGTGGTGCAAAAGGTGCCTTTAGGTATTGCACACATGAACATTTTAAAATTAAATTTCTGTTTTATCAAAATATTTATGCAGAAAAAATTTTAAGTCAAATGGTTCCATGAAACTGATAATAAAAAGCAGCAATCCTCTCTTTCCTCTCACCACCCAGCCCCCTCTTCAGCAGCAACTACTTTCAACTCATTTAGCTCTTCCTTCTGACATTCACTTTTATATTTCTAAATATCATTCTTTACCATTATTTTTTAGATACTTTTTGGCTTCCTCCCGTGTAAGATTGCTGATGCTCCACCAGACATCACACACAAACCCACACTTTTCCTTCCAATACAGTTCTATGACAGTTGCTAAATGAATACTCAGTACTTACATTATTTATATGTATATTATTCATAGCTAAATAAAATAATATATAATGGTTGTAATTGCTATCTTCTACAGTTTTTTGTTTTCCCTGGAGTTAGTAATTACCTCAGTTTTTCATTTAATTAGTTTTTTTAGGTAACATCACTAATCCATCCCACAAACATGTCTAAACATCTAGTGATATATTCAGACACATCTGGTAACATATCAGTTCTATTTTTTTCTTGAAGCCCTCTGTCCTCCTGCTCCTGCCTGACCAGTTGCTCTCCTGGCTGGCTGTCTAGTAGAAGTACTGACATTTCTGTTCATCGTTATCCTGAGACTTCCCTTCATCTCTTTCTTGTGTTGGTTCCTTGTTTCTTAGATCCTAAGCCATCTTCTTTCTTGGTTGACTCCCTTCATTTTGTTGTAATATGTACGCCAGTAGCTTCCTTGGAAACTGCATATGGGAGTTCAGTTATTGGATAATTGATTGACAGTTTGGCTGAATGCCTAAATCTTGGTTGGAAATCATCTTCCCCCAGAATTCTGAAGGCAGCTCTCTATTAGCATCTGGTATTCTGGGTTGATGTTAAGAAGTCCAATGATCCACATTATGTGTCCTTTTCAGTCTCTGAAGTCTTCTAGAATCTTCTCTTTATCTCTGATGTTCTAAAAAAAAATTATTTAATAAAATTCAATGTTTATTTTTATTTTAAAAAAGCTTTTAAGGGGGACTTCCCTGGCAGTCCAGTGGTTAGGACTCCATGCTTCCACTGCAGGGGGCTCGGGTTCAATCCCTGGTCGGGGAACAAAGATCCTGCATGCTGCGCAGCACAGCCAAAAAAAAAAAAAAAAGCAAGTTTTTAAGACGTTAAACTAGATGGATAATGCCATGAATTGACTTTTATATATTTTAACCCCAAGCCGGGGGGAGATACTAGAAACTGGAAAGGAAGTAACCTATCAATTTGAAGATTATTTGACTGTTTACTTGGAAATGCCACAAGAATCAACCAAAAGCTTACTGAAAATGACAAAATAATTGATTAAGGTAACTAGATACAAAATTAGTTTTCTATTATCAATAGCTTTGAAATATACAGACAATAGCCAGTACTAAAATACAATGGAAGAAGACTCCATTAGCAAAAGCAACCTAGAAATAAACTTCTTTTAAAAAGTGCAGGGCTTCCCTGGTGGAGCAGGGGTTGAGAATCCGCTTGCCAATGCAGGGGACACGGGTTCGAGCCCTGGTCTGGGAAGATCCCACATGCCGCGGAGCAACTAGGCCTGTGAGCCACAATTGCTGAGCCTGCGCGTCTGGAGCCTGTGCTCCGCAACAAGAGAGGCCACGATAGTGAGAGGCCCGCGCACCGCGATGAAGAGTGGCCCCCGCTTGCCGCGACTAGAGGAAAGCCCTCGCACAGAAACAAAGACCCAACACAGCCAAAAATAAATAATAAATAAATAATAATAATTTAAAAAAAAAAGTGCAAATGCTATGTGAAGAAAACTTTTTGAATGCTACCAAAGGATACAAATGTGAACTTATACCACATTCATGGGAAAAAGATTCAGCATTATAAGGATGTCAGTTCTCCCTAAGTTAATCTACACAGTAACGTAATCATAATGACAATACCAGCAGGATTTTTCATGGAACCAGACAAGTTGATTCTAAAGTTGATATGGAAAGATACCCAAGCAGGATTAGCCAGGAGAAGTTTGAAAAAGAAATATAAAGAGCAGAGATAACTCTATCAGATATTTCTGTGTATTTAAAATCTATTATACAGCTAAAATAATTAAAAGCATAGCGCAAGTCCATGGATAGACATATAATGTAGAAATGATAGGAAGTCACCCAATATATATATAGGAAGTTACTATATAGTCAAGTTGGCATTTTAAAAACAGGATTTATCCATATTTGGTATTGGGACAATTGGCTACCCATCTGTAAAAGAAATGAGTTTACACCCTCACTTCATATGTTACACCAAAATAAATTCTACATGAACCGAAGGTTTAAATGAAATCATGAAAGCCTTAAAGGAGCAGGAGAAAACAGAAGATACTGACTCTCTCGCTATTCTAGCTCAATGCCTGGCAACGGTGAGCAGTCCCCACTTGTGGGTTGTTGACTGAATAACAGATTGACTGTCAGCTTCTGGACTAGATGCCATGCTAGCAGCTGCGGATCCGAAGGCCTGGACTAGCTTTGCTGCATGGCATTTGTTTGGTTCTACCAGTGTTAAAACATTTTTGGCTTTGAGCTAATGTTTTGGGTTTTTAAAAATTATTTATTTATTTATTTATTTGGCTGCATCGGGTCTTAGTTGCGGCATGCGGGATCTTTAGCTGCAGTTCGCCGGCTCCTTAGTTGTGGCATGTGAACTCTTAGTTGCGGTATGTGGGATCCAGTTCCCTGACCAGGGATCGAACCCAGGCCCCCTGCATTGGGAGTGCGGAGCCTTAGACACTGGACCACCAGGGAAGTCCCTGAGCTAGTATTTTAAGACTGGGAGATTGCCCATAAAAATGGGGATTTCAGACTTCCCCTGAAATGTCTAAATGTCTGGCAGCACTGAGCCCTCACTCCTGCACTGCACGGGACAATCAAATGAGCCACTGACCTTTGCCCTGAGGATGTGGTGTGGGCTCCAGTGACCAGAGCGGGTGAAGGGGCACGGTGGCCCATGAGCCGGGAGCCCTGGGCTGGGGGTGAAGGGGTGAGGCTGTAGTTGAGGCGGGGGGATGGGGGGCAGTTCCTAGGTTGTCGTCACTCAGGCAAGATGTCATAGCAGAGGCAACAGAAGGGACAGGCTTGGCCAGAGGCAATTTGGGGTGTGAATCCACCAGGCTTGGGGACAGATGGGAGGTGTGGCTGTGTGTGTGTGTGTGTGTGTGTGTGTGTGTTTGGGGTGGGCAGGGGAACTCTTGAAGGAGGAACGAGGAAAGCACCTCAAGATTCTCACTCAGGCGGGTAAATGCTCATGAACACGGAAACCAGATCAGGGCACACTCCTGCTTAAAATCTACACCTCTTGCCTGAGCCATGTGGCCCCGGCTCATGTCTCATCCTTTCCTCTCACTGTGCTCACCTTGCACACCAAGCCTTGGGCCATTGCAGAAGCTGCCGGGGGCTTTTTTGCCGCAGAGTCCCCGTTCTTGCTGTTCCCTCTGCCTGACACGCTGTTCCCCTGACTCTTTAGCTGGCTGGTTCCCCCTCACCCATCAGGTTTCCTCTTAAATATTTTCTCCCAAAAGAGGTTTGGAATATGCCGAGGAATAGCAAGAAGGCTGATTCCATGGGGCTTTGGGGGCCCTAGAAAGGCATGTAGATTTCCGAGTGCAAGAAGGCTTTGAAGGGGCTGGCGGTGCTGGGGGCATCTCAGCCCCACCAATCACGCCGGAGGGTGTGCACAGGTCTGCAAACGGAAGGCTATGGCTGCAGAGCCCCTGGCCTGGCTGCAGCCTGACTGAGAGAGAGCGCAGGGCCAGCGACCGCGGAGCTGTGACACGCCTCCGGCCCGCCCCCCACCGAGTTGGTCAAGCTCATCTGGAAAGTGAGGGTACGGTGGGGAGACACGGAGGCTACCCCAAGGGGGCCCAGCACCCGAGGACCTCTGCGTTGTTCCCAGAACGGGTGGCATTTAGTTCAGTTAATGTGCAAAACAGGAGTTAATGCCGTCCTTCAGGTGTAGCTGTGCACCTTGAGGCCACATACCGCACCTCTCTGGGCCGCCGTTGCTAGTCCGTAACACTAGGAGTTCATTGTTACAGAAATCAGGTAACTGGAGAGTACTAAGACTCCTAAATGCTTCTGATCTGAGCTTACGTGCTCATGACCCATAATTATGCTACTGAGCCTTGAATGAGGCCCAAAGCCTCACTTCCTCACACTCAGAAGCAAGCCCGGTTATTCCCATTGTACAGCCGAAGTCATTGAGGCCGTGAAGTTCACACAGGCGAGCTGTTGGGCCGACCCAGCGCGTATCCACGTGGATGCTTCCCAGGCCTTTGTTATTTTATTAGTCAGCTCCCTCCACCGGGGAACATCACCTCCAAAGGCAAAGCTCTGCTACCCAAGCACTATCCAACCCTTCCTCATTCCTCCTGATTCGAGAAACTTAACGGAGCTCTTACTCTGTGCCCGAGCTCTTCTAGACTCTGGGGGTTCCAGAACAAAACCGGGGACACCCACATCTCGAGGGAAAGTGAGCAGGAAGAAAGGGTAGAGCTGAGAGGCTGGCCTCTCTGTGGAGATGACATGGGAGCAGAGGCTGAAGGAAGCCAGGGAGCCGGCAGGGCAAGGGCAAAGGCCTCGAGGCAGCCACCCAGGAGGCCGGTGAGGCTGCTGTAGGAGCGCAAGGGGGCGTGAGTGGCCGGGATGGGCACCCGGGTGCTGGCTGACGCTGGGGTCACCTAGTCTGGATGTCAGGGGTTGCCAAGCTCCCAGGGGATCCCCTTGGCAGTCAGGATGTCTCAAAGTTTAAACTTGGCTCTGCTGGGGTTTTGAGCAGAGAACTGACACGACCTGCCATCCTGACATAAATGTTTCTTCATTTCAAGTTTAAATCCTTTTGTCTTTAAGCACTGATTTTACAAAATGCGATAGTTCCAAAGGGGAACTTCATTTCCAACTGAATTTGTTCATGTTAATTGCCTTCCAAATACATTGCAGCTAAGATGTGTGTACGTTTTTACGTGTGTGTTGGAAGAAAGCACACAGAAGCAGCTGCTTTTTCAATATGCTTGGCCGGTTTCCCATCTCTGTCGGTCAATCCACCACAGTCATGCGAGGGGAGAGTTGTCTGAACCTCGTTGTACATACTGAACCATCCGGGTGATGATTCATCTTCTCTGCTTGTACAACAACTCGGGACATTAAGCCAAAAGCCTGATTACAATTTTTGAAGGAGGACTCTTTGTAGATGGCATCTCTCACTCAATTCCGAGCAGCCTGCTGCTTTAAGGTCAGGTATAACTTGGTTCCTGTCCTCTGCTGTCAGCCAGTCAGCATCTGCTGACAGGGCCCAGAGGCTCTGGCTCCAGCCCCACGGTGTCAGCCACGAACAGCCTCCCACCCCACACGCCCAGGGTTTTCTTCTGACACAGGGTTTTCTTGACAATCCCTCTGATTGTGTGTGGAGACCAGGTTGTAGAGGGACAAAAGCAGAACCTGGGAGACCAGGTAGGGGACTGTAGCAATCACCTGGCAATAGATGGGTGCAGCCATGGGGAAAGTGTCAGATTCTGGAAAGACCCAGAAAGACGAGGGTGAAGGATAACGCTTACATTTCTAACCTGAGCTACTTGGTGAACGGAAGGACCGTGGGCTGAGAAGCGCAACTCTTTTGAGAGTTCTGTGTCTTGCCCCTCCTTCCAGGGCAGCACATCTCCAAGGGGAAGAAAGGAGGGTTTCCAGGTCGCACGTGCCCCCTATACACACACCCTCCGTGTTTCAGAGCTTCCTGCTCTGTTTCTGAGCCAGGCCCAGAGCAATTCAGCCTTTCCGGCATCAAACAAGCCAGCATAGGGTTACGCCATGCCTTCCACAAAAATCCCAGGCCCCTTCGATCCTATGTGTAGCCCAGACATAAACCACACACGCAAGATGTGGAAAGCCCACGGACGACCTTCCTGCCTAGCGTCCACTATGGGTTACGCAATGCTCATCAAGCATTTCCATTTTCCATATCTCCTCTTTTGCCTCCAGAGAAGTTCCAGAAGCACTAAGAAGGACAGCTCACCTCTTCTGGCCTCAGCTACGGTGGGTGATTTCCCACAGTGCTACCTGTTGTTGGCCCCAAGGGTCTGACCTGGGATTTGACACCCTCCACCTACTGGAGGACATCTGGCCTTGGGGGCAAGCGAGGGCCGCCACCAGCCCCTCTGAGCTGCGCCCAGGCCCCAGGCCCACCAGCCCAGAGGAGGGGGTGCCTTTTTCTAATTCCCATGAAGGCACCGTGTGGGCTGAGAGCAGTCCTGCTCGTGGCAGGGGCTGCGGGTTGATCTCTAGTGTCTGTTCCCTCCTTCTTTCTCAGTGTTAGGAGTTATACCAGGATCCAGGTTCCCCTGGAACTACATTTCCCAGCCTCCCTTGCAGCTGGGTATGGCCATGTGACTAGGTTCTCACCAATAGGGTGGGAGCAGAAGGGTCATGTGGCAGCTTCTGGGAACCCTCTAAAAGGACAGCTGGTATATGACCTCTGCCCCCTCTTTTTCTCCCATTTTATCATGAAAATTTCCAAATATACAGAAAAATTGGAAGAGTTATATAGTGAACACTCACATATCCATCCCCTAGATTCTATATGATCTATCATCCATCTATCTACCTATCTATCATCTATCTATCCATCCTTCTGTCCCTCCATCAACATTCCTATTTTTTATTCATTTCAGAGTAAATTGCAGGCACCAGTATACTTCCCTCCAAATACTTCTGTGTATATTTGTGTATATATACTTTTTTACATATAATGAACTGAGCAAACTTTAAGTGTACATTTGGTGAGTCCTGACAAATACATAGAGGAACAGCAGTCCAGAAAATTCCCCCACACCCCTTCCCAGTCAATCCTCACCTTCTCCCCACTGCTAGGCAACTATTGTTCTGATTTTCTCCACCATCAATTAGCTTTTCCTGCTCTAGAATTTCATTTAAATGGATCATTCACACAATATATACTCTTGTGTCTCATGGGTTTGGGTCAGCATCATGTTTTTGAGGGTCGTCCTTGTTGTTACTGTTATCAGTGGTTTCTTTCTGTTGGTGAGTGGTAGTCCACTGTGTGAATATATCCATGCCCCTGTTGATGGACCCTGGGCTGTTTCCAGGCTTGGGCTATCGTGAATAAAGCCATCTTTTGAAGGATGTTTCTATTGTGAAGAGTCTTGGAAGAAAACATGTCTCCCAATGGAGCAAATGGTGGGTGTGCTTACTTCCCATTATAAAAGCTCCAGGTTCCCTAATCTCAGGGTTCCTCCCCTGTAACACACCTCACTGCATGTGCAGCATCCATCTGGGCCCATCCATGTTGCTTCCTGGGACTTGGGAACAAGAGGAACTGATGCAAATATGCTGACGCTCTTGCTACTTGCTGTGCTGTGAGTAATAAAGTCCATGGTTCTCGCATCTTCTGCCAACCTCTGTAAAATAGTGACAGGCTGACACACTAGCTTTCATGTTGAGTAAAACCTCAGCCCCTTCATAGTTCTTGACACTGAACATTCTTGTAACGCATGTTTTGGCGACCATATGTTTGCCTCCTTCCTCTTTGTCCTTCCATCCTGCTGCCTGGAGTGCAGATGTGATGGCTGGAGCTCTAGGCACCATATTGGCCCATGAGGACCAGGGCTTTTCTCTAGGTATAGTGATGCAGGAAGGTGCAAGGAGCCTGGGTCCCCCAGGTCTTTACAGATCAAAATCGCCATACTAGCTCTGGAATTTCACACGAGAGAGAGATGCTTTGCTTACTCTATTGTTACTATGGTGTTTTCCAACCCTATCTAATGCAACCCACATCATCACTCATCCCTTCTGAGATATCTTCCCTTCCATCACTCCTCCCCTTTCGCTGTTAGATAACGTACATTGCCCTCACCTCAGTGAATGACCCTGTCATGCCTCTAGTCTTTTCCACAGTGATTGCTTCCTGCATCCCAGTGCCTAGTATAGTGTCTGGCACCCAGTAGGTGCTTAGAAGATGGTAATTGATGAAGTGGACAAATCCATAAAAGAAAGACTCAGGTTAGTAATGGTGGAAAAGGCCCATCCTCCAAGTGGTGGAACAGGAAAAACATTAGATTGATAGGGAGGGAGTCAGAGCTTTAGGCCTGTGCTGTGTGACTGTGGGCATAGCGCCTGCCTCTCTGGGCTCAGTTCTCTGGCTCTGCAGCGTGGGCTTTGGCTCAGGTGATGAATGTCCATGGACCCCACTAATTCTTTTTTGTTTTTTTAAAGATTTTTTTTGATGTGGACCATTCTTAAAGTCTTTATTGAATTTGTTACAATATTGCTTCTGTTTTATGTTTTGGTTTTTCGGCCCTGAGGCATGTGGGATCTTAGCTCCCCGTCCAGGGATCGAACCTGCGCTCCCTGCATTGGAAGGTGAAGTCTTAACCACTGGACCACCAAGGAAGTCCCCCCACTGATTCTTAAGCCCTGTACTAACCCTGAAATCTTGGCCTTCCTGGCCATGCTTCCCTGCATCCTCTCCTATATCTTATGCTGGACCAGTAGCATCTCTTGGTTGCCAAGGGAGGACCATCCCTTGCTGGACCCTGGACTGCTCTCCACCCGAAGGCTGGGGAAATGCAGGTGCCTGGACCACTTAGCAGCTGGGGGAGACTGGCAGCTGTAGCAGCCCAGCTGGTGGCATCAAGTTGCTGGGTGCCTGGTCACCATGTTAATCTGCTCTTGGTGCCACTAATACCAATTTGTGAGCAGACAGCCAGGATCAGACAGGCCAGCTGTCAGGCAACTGTGGGCAGATCAGTATGTGGTTTGATTTTATGGCTTAGGGCTGGAATTAGAAATTAATTAGCAGACTTAAGTTTCTGGAGCTGCTTCAGACAGGTAGCTCCCAGGGGCCAGGTGCCACCCATTCAACCCAGTGACCCCGACCCAACCAGCCTGCTTCCATCCGGGGAGTCGGTTCTGGCTCCAGCTCTGGCTGCTGGGCGACCTGGCTGAGCCCCTTTCCCTCTCTGTGCTCAGCCTCCTCGTCCGGACCACAGAGGACTTGGGCTGGATGCTCTCTGCCATCTTCCCAAGTCCGACCTCCTGTGATTCTCATTAGGCACAAGATGCCCAGCAGGGAGTAGAGCCCAGCAAGCCCTCTGTCCACCCCCTGTCCCCAGTGGGACCACTTTCCCCACGGCACCGCTGTAATCTTTTCTGAGCTCCAGTATCCCCATTTCCAGAAAAAACAGGCAGTAACGTGGAATGATCTGAAGTCGCAGTGCAGCTGTGTCACCCCCTCCATTGAATCCTCCACCATTGCTGGGAAGGAAGCCCCTACCCTTGGCTGCAAGGCCCTGCCTGCCCGAGTCACCCCTCTCATCTCACAGCCCCCCTGCTCCCCCCCATCGCTCACAGGGCTCCGACTATAGCAACCTTCCCGCTAATCCTCTAAGTGCCACCTTCCTGCCGGACACAAGGTCCTGCCACTCTCTGCCCGGTGGGAACCTCTTCACTGCCCCCCCAACCCTATCCTCCTCCAGGTCTTTGCTCTGATCCCTGCCCTGCCCGACCCTCGTTAGCGCTCCCTGTGCGTTTCCATGGTACCACTCAGCAGAGTGGGAAGCATAACTCTTAGGGTCATTTGTCATTTGATGTCCATCACCCCATCTGGCCGTGAGTCCCCTCAAGGCAGGAGCACATCTGTTTTATTCGCCAATTTTGTCAGCACCTACTAGTTGTCCCCCACCATTTATTCTGTCTCACACACAGTGACAGACCTGATTTTTAGCTTGGCCGGTGTTCACCCCAAATAAAGACCCCATTCCCAGCCTCCCTTGCGGCCGGGCGTGGCCATGATCCCGAGTTCTGGCCGATGGGATATGAGTGGGAGGGATGGGTACCACAGCCAGCTGTGCCCATCCTCCTGCACCTCTTCCCCTGGTGGGATGCAGGGGTAAGGCAGGGACCCCTTTGGGCCATGCGAACAGGGGCTTCACTCCAGACGTGCCGAGCGACAAGGCAGAGGGGCCTGAGCAACATGCCGGCTGGGACTTTGACAAGAGAGAATGTCAAGGTCAGGGTCCTCCATAGAAACAGAGCCAATGGGATATATAGAGATATACCTAAGGGGAAACTTATTATAGGCATCGGCGCATGTGATTATGGAGGCTGAGAAGTACCACCACCTGCTACCTGCAAGCTGGCACCCAGGGATGCTGGTGGTGCTGCCCCAGCCCAAGCCCAAGGGGGCAGGAACCAGGGAGCCAATGGTGGGAGTCCCAATCCGAGTCTGAAGTCCCGAGAACCTGTTACAGGGCGGGCATGCTGTAACCATGCTCAGTGATTTGTACCTCAGTGGGTGTGGGTTTGGGAGCTCACTGAGCTGATCCAGAGCTGGTCTGAGTGGAAGGAGGGGGAGGGAGTGGGGGCCGGAAAACGAGGAGGGAGGGCAAAGCTGCAGGTCACCTCCTTCCCAAGCTGGGCTCTGGAAAGGTTGACAGAAGAATGGGGCAACGACACCTACTTTGCCAGGGAGAAAAGACATATGGCAGTCCTTCCACCCCATCAGGGATTCTAGGTCCATCCCCTTTGGGGGGTGGCTCTGGGCTCCCCCAGTCATGGCTGTGCCCAGCGGGAAGGGTTCCCTGAGGCCACGGAGGCCAGCTCCCTGCCTCAAGGCAAAGATCCACCCGGACCAAGCTGGATAGACGTGCACAGGCCGACATTTAGGCCACACATGTCATGAATTATCCACAGAAGCCAGAGCTCAGGAAGATCCCACGTGGCTTGGCTTTGCCACATCCCGCCAGAGATGCAGTGCAGGTGCGCCAGGCCCGAAGCTGGGTAGACCAGAGTGCCGGCTCAGCCAGAAGATGAGTCAGCAGGCGATTGTGTACTTTGTGCAAGTCTCACCATACGAAGGGATCCCCAGGCTTCAGCTCACAGCAGGCTCGGCCGGGGAGGTGAAGCTCCATCTGCAGTCACAACAGTGCAGAGGGACCGGGGCTGAGTGGGAAAGAGCAACCGTGGGAAGGAAGTGAGCATCTGTGGCCTGGAGCCTGGCCCCCAAGTGTACCTTGCTCTTGAGTAACCTGAGGCAAATCACTGCCCTGCTCTGAGTTCCGCTTTCCTTCCTGAAGAGGCTTTGGTCTCCACCACCCCCAAGGCTGATCAAGTCTGTCAGGGCTGCTTATGAGCTGTGTGACCTTGCACAAGTGACTCGACCTCTCTGAGCTCCAGCCTTGTTGGCCGTGGAAAGAGGAGCATCACCACAGCTGTCTCGGAGGCTTCTTTTTTTTTTTTAAATATATTTTATTGAAGTCTAGTTGATTTACAATGTGGTGTTAATTTCTGCTGTACAGCAATGTAATTCAGTAATATATATTCTTTTTCAGATTCTTTTCCATTGTGGTTTATTACGGGATGTTGAATATAGTTCCCTGTGCTCTACAGTAGGACCTTGTTGGTTATCTGCATTTTTAAAATATTTATTTATTTTATTTATTTATTATTTTTGGCTGCACTGGGTCTTAGTTGCGGCACACGGGATCTTTGTAGCGACGTGTGGGCTCTCTAGTTGAGGTGCGTGGGCTTAGTTGCCCCGCAGCATATGGGATCTTAGTTCCCCGATCAGGGATTGGAACCTGCATCCCCTGCATTGGAAGGCGGATTCTTAACCACTGGACCACCAGGGAAGTCCCGGTTATCTGTTTTATATATAGAAGTTTGCATCTGCAAATCCCAAACTCCCAATCCATCTCGGAGGCTTCTTATGAAAATTAAAATGAGGTACCTATGACAGGCACCTGGAATGAAGAGGCTGACCCATTCAATACAGTGAACGGGCCCCTTGGTCACAAACCCCGGTTCCAGACACTGCTGCCTGGTCGTCTGCTTCTGAATCACATCACTTAGTTCCTGGGGTGTCTCCGTTGCACAGGGCTCAGGGCTGGCCCCAGGACTCAGACCTCAGACTTGCCTGCAGCAAAGCTGACTCAACCTCCAGCCAGTATTTAAAAAGTCAAGATCTCTCTCTCTCTCTCTCGCTCTCTCTCTCACACACACACACACACACACATTCAAGTGTGCACACATACATACATCCGCAGACACACACCTTGCATTTCTGTCTATTCTAGATAAATCAGAAGACTGGGCCACCCTAGGTGCTAATTCCTGCCGGGTACCAAGCAGCTGTCGCCGAATAGCAGCTGCCCTTTCAGACAGGAGCCTGGGCTCTCCCTCCCCCCAGGCCCCCTTCCTGCCCTCCAGGTGACCTCTCACCTGCCCCTTCCTCGTGCCCTGACTGCCCCTCGGGCCACTGCAGTCCTGGCATCCTCCTTGCTGCTCTGTCTGCTGGGCTCATCTGTCTGGCATCTTCTCTCTGCACCCCCTAAGCCCAGCCCAGCCTGCAGCCCGGAGCCCGGAGTCCTCCGATGCAGCCAACACCCGGCGACTGTGGTGCTTTGCTCTTTCCCCACAGTGCCCCCCTGTGACCACGCGTGGGGCTGGCATGCGCTTCGGGACAAAGCAGGTGCTCACTGTGGACTGGCTGCTTGAGCTGCTGAAACTGGCACCTCTTTAAGGAAGATCAGAACTCAGTTTCTGTGCTCCCTGGGGTGTAGGGTAAGCACATGGCAGCGGGCCTGGCCAGGGAGGGGCATGGGGCCGCCTGCCCATGCAGACCCTCCAGCTCTTTCCTCTTCTCAGCTGACCAGGCTGGCAGCCTGGCTGGCAACCCCGGGTGGCCTTTGAGGCCCCAAGAGCTGAAGATCTCAGAGCTGTGGGCAACTTGGATCCCCAAAGGGCTATGTGGAGCAAAGCCCCTGCCAACCTAGTATCTGCATCCTGGACTGTTGGACGAGAGAGTGATATGTCTCTCTTGGGCTTAAACCATCACATTTTGGGGTCTCTGTGCTACAGCAGGTCAGCCTGCTCTAACCATTACCATCTTCAAGAGCAGACTTCCGGTCTTGGGATGTCCGGTTGCCCAGGGCTATCGAGAATTTGGATGTGCATGCAGGCAGTGCACACACAGGTGACAGGCCTGCCAGCCGGTCACCACACCGCTGCTGACAAAAGGTCCTCACCAGGCAGTGGGAGGCTGGCGTGAGGGCCCACTGGCCCAGGAGTCACCACACCATGACCCCGTGGTGGCGTCCCACCCTCCAACCCTGTGACACCCTGGCTATGTCCCACCCTGCGGGGGGCTGGGTCCTGGCCCTGTGGCTACTGCAGCTCAGGTTCCCACCCGAGCACCCTGGCCACCCTCCTCTGTGTCTCTCTCACACACAGGACCTGGACAACCCCTTATCTGCCCTCCAGAGTGGACAGCCGCTCACTCTGTTTCCCCCAGAGCTTCTGTAGGTGGAGGCTGGTGACACTGGTTTCCAGGATTCAGAAAGCCAGAACATTGCAAGGCAAAGCCATTGGGTCTTCAGAAACAGAGCTGCCTGGGGAAAGGTGTGGGGAGGGATAAATTAGGAGGTTGGGATTAACATATACACACTACTAGCATAAAATAGGTAATCGACAAGGACCTACTGTACAGCACAGGGAACTCTACTCAATAGTCTGTAATAACCTATAAGGGAAAAGAATCTGAAAAGGAATGGGTACATGTATGTGTATAACTGAATCACTCGGCTGTACACCTGAAACTAACACAACATTGTAAATCAACTATACCCCAATATAAAATAAAAATGGTAAAAAAAAGGTTTTGCACAAGAAAAAAAAAGTACTCGATGCATATTTTGAATAAACAGACAAACAAATTGAAAGAAAAATGTGGAGCTGCCTCTCCCGCTCTTGCTGGCTGTGACAGCCCCACCCTGTCACAAAGCCCTGCGTGGGAATGACTGTGGCCAGCCTCACAGCCGAGGGAGGGATCACAGGCTTGCGTGTGGATGGATATGGGAGCTGAGAACATCACCCACGCTGACCACAGCTGCAGTGGCAAGCCTGGGCAGTGGGATGATGTCGAGCCAGATGCGATGGGACACCCCAGGGCCAGGTCCTTACAGCTGATGGGCTTCCAAGCAGCCCCTACGCAGCTGCTTTTTATTTTCATTATTCATTCCTTTCCCCCCAAAATTATGGACATAAACATGACAAAGGTGCTGATTTTACATCCCAGGGACCTGACCTGAGGGGGCTCTATTGGGGGAACCAACCCCTTCGGCCTGATGGAGCTTGAGCGTGTTAGTCTGCAGGGCTGGTGGTCACCCCAAAGCCAAGTTAGGAGGCTTCACAGCCCCAGATGTTCCCGAGTCCCATCTCTGTGTCCCTCTCGAGGCCACTTTGCAGAAGGCGGCTGAGGGCTGGGTGGAAAGAGCGTAGATACCGGAACCCAAGCGCCCTGGCTTCGAAACTGCGTCCACACATAGTAAGTGTCTAGGCGTCAGCAAGAGTCATGACTTTCCAAGGTCTCAGTTTGCTCATCTGCAAAAGGGGAAGAGGAATGCTCATTACACAGGCTTGTTGTGAGAATCAATTAACTACAAGTTTCCAGCATCTGCCACGGACCAGACATGTGACTATTAAGAATGACAAAGCCTTTCCACTCTCATCTCACTCACCCCCTGGTGATGGCAGCTTCCTTCGTGGCATCAGGGTCCAGCCCTCAATGCCCCTCATTCCTTGACGCTTAGTGATGGCTCCTGACCTCTGCCCAAGCTCTTCCCGCGCATGTGTGCACATGCCTGTGTGTTGTGTGTGTGTACATGCGCGCTGAGGATGAGGGGGCGGGGCCAGGAGCAGGTGTGTGTGTGAACCTCGGCGGGGATGTCAGGTTGGCAGCTCCACCAACCCTGGAGTCCCGCTATTCGGGGGCACTCCCCAAGGCCCTTCTCCTGGCATCCCCAGCGCCCCTTCTCCAGCCCAGCCCAGGCCCCACACCCCATTCTGCCCCCAGCAGGCCCCCTGAGATCAGACTGCCCCCCTTTCCTGCCCTATCTCTGTCTCTGCAGGGCAAACCTCATCTCCTCCACGCCGGGCCTGGGGCTGCCTGCTGGTGGACCCTGAAACACAGGACTCGGGCCCTGCCTGCCTTCAGGAGCCTCAGAGCCTCCAGGGGGGGGTGGGCGGGGTCACCAGAGCATGGAGCGAGGCAGGGCATGTGGAGGGGAGGGTCTGGGCTGCCGTGGGGAGCTTTCAGTGTCTCCTCTCCCAAGCTGGGGTCTCCAGCCCCCCTCCCCTGTTCAAGGCAAGCCCAAGGGCCTTGCCTTTCTTTTACAGCTTGTCCAAGCTAATAGCACAAACTGAGCTCTGAGAGGTAAGAAAGGTTCCCCACCTTTCCAAGTGGGTCCAGCCTGGAGCCTGGCCTGTACATCTGGCCGTCTCCTAGGTCCCAGCCTTCTCGCTAGCTGGCCTCTGCCGCCCACCCCCAGTGCTCAGGCCAAGGCTAAACGCTGCCCCGCTGGCTCCACCACGAGCAAAGTCCACAGCGAGTTCTCTTCGCTGTCCCAAGAGGCCCTCAGGGCTGGTGTTCTCTGTTAGGGGGCACAGGTGGCACACAGGACCCACCCGCGGGCTGCGCAGTGAACCCTCCAGCCCACCTACGCTAAGTACTGAGCATCAGCCACGCTCTGGGCCTCAAGTTCCGAGCGGCAGGGACTGACGGAGTCCAGAGCAGTCCCTGCCTCTGGGGAGATGGAAGATGAAGATGGAGAGCTGGGCTGCAGTGGGAGGTGGGGACCTTCAGGAGCAAGTTCTGTGGATGCTCCAAGGAGGGAGAGGGCTGAGGATTGCAGGTGGAGAGGTGGTCAGGGAGGGCTTCCTGGAAGAGGTGGGGAAGGGACCACATCTCTGAAAGGAATGAGCTGTCCTTTGTGTACGTGCCTGCTGCTCTCAACCCCTGAAAATGTCCCCTTCAGCACATTTAAGGGTTACAGCTAAACGGGTAGCTCAGCGCACAGGGTTCAGCTTATCCAAGGGAGCGGCCCCGGGGGCTGTGGTCCATGGGGCAGCATCCCGGGCTGCCTGGCAGCAGCTCGGAGGCTCGGCCACACGTCTGGCTGCCCCTGGGCCTCCGCTTCAGCTGCTGTGTCCCAGCTCTTGTGCGTCTAAGCCTCCAGTCCCCGCACCTTCCACCCCCTGCTCCCAGGAGCAGAGCTGCCCCACAGTCTCTGCACACGGCCTACTCTCACCCTCCCTCTCTCTGCTCTCTGGACCCTTCTCTGTGTGTTTTGCATCCAAAAGCCCCAAGAGAGAGCATCTGTTTTGCTGGACAGACCCTGGGCTCTGGGCCATGCGCTCAAGCCAGGCTACTGACAGCTGCCCGGGGTCAAGGCTCCAAGTCTGGTGTCCCCAGCTGAGGCCAGAGCCTAGGGTCGCATGGAAGTGCTGGCCCTCCTCGGGGCAGCACGAGGGCGACGAGAGTCCGGCGTGCATGGGGAGTGCATTCTCAGAAGCCCTCCATCCAAGATCACCCAGAGATCCCAGACCCCCCCGGGGCAGCCTCGGGCAATGCCGCAGCCCGGCAGGAACTGAGGTTGACAGGAGCTGTGAGACGCCCGTCTGCGACGCTGCCCCTGGGATGCTTTGCCTCGGGGCCTCTGAGGGACTCAGGCGGCCACTGTGTGGCCCTCGACAAGCCACGAGCCCCGTCCTCTGACCCATGCCAGGGCGACAGACGCTGCGAGCCGCTCGGTGCTCGCCAGACCTCAAGACTTTTTGGGCAAAGGAGTTTGGTTTTTTCCGCCACACGAAACACTTTTCTTTGATTTTGCCATTGTTCTTTCCAGGGAAATCTATTTTTAAAACCAAAAAAACATGTTTTCTAACCCACAGGACACAGGCGTGAGCCAACAAATATTTGATCTGAAAGCAATGCCTTGCTCAGTTTCAGCTTTGTTTTGAAGGGACGGGACAAAACATCATCCCCAGCTGTGCAGAGCGTGTGTTTGGCCCCGGGAAAGCTCTATGTTCCTTTCAGCTCGGAAATCTGGCCAGAGGTGTCTAACCGAAACCCTGTTGTGGGGGTCACATAGTTTCCAGTCTGGAGGGTGAGGTGGGGCTGGGTGGCAGCAAGATCTTCCCTCTAAATAAGGGAGAACCAGAATACCCCGGGCTGCGGCGTTATCAACCCCAGATGCGTCTTCACTTGTGAGCAGAGCCGCTTCCGCGTTCAGGCTCAGGGTGATGCTGCGGGCGGTGCAGCTGATAAGTAACCTGCTGATGGGTGAGATCAAGCTGTTCTGTTTTGTGGGGGTCTCTCTGTCTCTGGAGCGGCTCTTCCGCCCCTGGGGGATCCCTTCCTGAGCCCACCTCCTCCTTGCTCCAGAGATGCTGTCTCCCCATGCCTGGAGTTCCACTGACGTCGGTGTCCCCTAGGTGCTCTCAGCCACTGTCTCGGGGGCCAAATCACACCCTGCTCCCATCCTGAATAAGAGGGAAAACTGCCAGGTCCATCCAGTGGCAAGAAATCTTGAAGGTGAAGGGTGTCTCGGGCAACTGGACTTCTCTGAGACCCGGGGGGAGTCTCGAAGCAGGGGCAGGTGTGGGGCAAATCCGAGAGGGCGGTGGATGCTCAGTCCCTCCTGGGCTGAGGCTTTGCACACATGCGTGGAGCCTCTCTGGGCTGCAGTGTCTTCTCCAAGCCACCAAGCCAGTATTTCATGCCTCACAAGACACAGGTGAGGTGAGGACGTGAGGCCCCGTGGCTGAGGTTGCGTGTGGGGACCCCCCCATGTCCATTCTCCCACCTTTCCCAGTAACACAAGCCTGGGTCTCACTGGGCACAGAACCACCCAGAATACACTACGTTCCCCCAGACGCCCTGGCACCTGGGTGTGGCTGTGCGATTGGCCAGTGGGAGGTTAGCACAAGTGCTGCGTGGAGCTTCTGGAAATTTCCTTCCAAGACAGGACTTAAAGTTCACACTTGGCCTACTTCTTCGTCCCACCCTTGTGCTGTGATAAATCGTGATAACAGGTCTCCTCAGAAATATTCCCACCTATCCCTGCCGGCCACGAAGCCCAGTACTTTATGAACGTCATTTAATTCACCTTCCCAATAACTCTACCATGAAGACATCATATCCCCATTTTACAGATGAGAAAACTGAGGCTCAGAGCAGTGGCTGATGCATAATTTGAACCCGTGTCGTAGAGACTCCAAAGCCATGTGCAACTGCCATCCATTCAGCAAACACCAATTAGATGCCTGCCCTGGGCTGGGCTCAGGATGGGGCCCTAGCAACAAAGCCATGAGCCACACCCATGAAGGGCTGTGGGTACCCGTTCGCCAGAGGGCGCAGGGTCCGGCTCCCAGGCTTCACCCTCCTCTCCGCTTTGGCTCAGAGTCAGGTGGTGACGATTGTCAGCCCTACAGACTATCAGACCAACCTTCTGACTCCCCCTCTTTGCCACCTGTGAGCACCCACGTGCTCCTTCCTGCCCTCTTTTGGGATGAGACAGGAGCCCCTGGGAGGGATGCTGTACATTGGCCATGTGGCTTCTGGGGTGTGTCTCCCAGGATCACCAGCCCGCAGGAGGACTGGGGGGGGCATGAGCATGCGCAGCCCCCCATGAGACATAAATGGGGACACCCCAGGTCAAGCAGACCCAGAATCGCTTGGCATTCGGAGTCCAACTCCTCAGAATCTCTTAGGACCCAAGAGCTGTCGGAGTTGGGATTTTCCACCTGGTCCTGCCCTCTGCACCGTCCAAAGCACAGCGGCTCAGCACCTTTTCTCAAGAATGCTCTGCTACTGGCTCCAGCATTTTCTCTTGAGCCACTGTGCCCATCCTGCAAGTTCTGATGTGGGTGCCGGGAAAAGACAACAGAGTCACAACAGCAGCCTGGCCTGACGAGGACTGTAAAATGCCCCCAGATTGCGAAGATGCCAAAATGTAGAAAGGGTCATCGTAGAGTCCATCAAACATGGCGAGACAAGGAAGGAGGGTGGGTGCCGTCTTGAGGAGAGACCAGCCTGGCAGTGACCGGTCCTTGGGCTCTTCCCCAGGAGGGCTGGCTGGGCTGTGTCAAGACCCTGGGTGGCCACTGGGGTCGGAATGCGAGCGCTGCGTCCTGCTGGCTGGGTGCCCTTCGTTGACCTTCCTGGGCCTCTGTCTCCTGGTGTGAAATGGGGCCCACAATACCCAACTCATAGGGTCGTTGTGAGGCCTCAGGGAAAATGTGTAGAAAGAAGACATGAGTGTTGATGCTTAGCAAATATGGGAGCCTCTACGCATCTGGTGGTCAGAAGGTTGACAGGGGACATCAGACAGGCCTGGCCCAACTCCTGGCAGCCCGTGTGCGTAACCCCTCCGCAGATGCAGGACAGCCACGAGCCCACCTTGTGGGGCTGGTAGGGTACATGAGGGAAGAGGACGGTCCATGCGCAGCGGCCACTGAGTTCCCGCTGGCCCCGGGCATGGCCTCCTTCCCCTGTTCCCTCGTGCTCGTCCTCCTCGGCGGTGCGAGTGGGCACGACCGCCCCGGCCCCGTTGCCCGGTCAGCCTCGGCCACCGGCGCATCTGCCCACTGCCCCCGCTGGGTCTCCCCGGCCTCTGGCCTCTGGCAGTTGTTTCCAGTTCTTCCCAACCTTTCGAATCTCCAGCTGATCAGCTCCCTGAGCTCAAGGACCAAGGTCAGAGGCAGAAATAAAGACAAAACAGCTTAGCTGTCTTCAGTCACATTAGCTGTTGCGGGGAAGGGCAGTAAAACAGAGATGAGATATCAGGTCTGACACAGAAACACAGAGTAGAGTGACCAGGGGGCAGATGGCAGGCTTTGGAACCAGGCAGACCTAGGTGCTATCTGGACAGCCTTGGGTGAGCCCCTGCCCCCACTGGGGCCCAGCCCTTTGGGCTCAACACAGCAGTGATTACTACAATCCTTAGTATTATCAGTCTTGTACATGTAGGAGGCTCAGGGCTCTGTCCCGGGCCCACCGCTCTTCTCTACATGCCCCCCACCCCCGCCGGGTGTCTTCACCAGCTCATGACTCTAGTCCCATCCAAGGTCTGCTTCCAGCTGGGCTTCTCCCCCCAAACATAGACACACACACCCCCCTGTGAGCTGGACATCTGCCCCGAGGTCTGGTACCCGTCTCTACATCGGCGCGTCCGGAACTGAGCTTCCGGCCGCCCTGGGTATGGACCAGGTACTGTGGATGCATCTATGAGAAGGGGGGGTCCGGGCCTCCTAGGAAGGGGAGCCCGAAATCATCGGAGGTAGGAGGAGACTGCACAGGGACTGCTGAACACCCCCCCACCCCACGATCGCTGAGCTGAAAGGGTGACGCCGGAGCTGGCGTCCTGCCACGTCTTGTTGCTAGGGCACCCCTGCCTCCGATTGTGCCGGGAGAGGGGTCCCTGCTTCTTTGCTGGGGCCAGCTCTGCCTCTGTGACTCCCACCCTGGAGATCTGGATTTCATCTCTCTCCAGACAAAAGAAAAGTGGGGCTATAGGAGTCCACCGCCCGGGAGTCCAGGGAGGCCTCTGCGGCATCTGCTGCTTGATTTCCACAGAGAGCAAACCTGCCCTGAAGGCGCCCTGCAGTCACCCAAGGGCTCCAGCCGGCCCACCATCCTCGGGCCTCCCATCTTGACCTACCAGCATCACACACCCCAGCCGCATCCTTCCTCGATGAGTTATTCTTTCCTTACTGGGAAATTACAGTAGTGGTATATTTTAGTTGCTAAAATTCTATGATAAAGAAACAAACAGGAAAGATGAAAAGTCAGTCCTCAAACCACCTCCCCCAGAGCTCCCTGCTGTTGACGGGTCTCTGCACAGGTGTGTGTGTACATCTGTATGAATGCACGTGCAGGACTTGAAACGATGCAAAGGGGGATAAAAGATGCAAAGGGGGTCCTGCCAATACTGTAGTTCTGCATCTTGCTTTTATTTTCACTTACTAAGCTGAGAACTTTTCTCAGGGCCAGAGCAGAGTCTTGTTATTGGCTGTGTAGTTCTTTGTCATGCAGCCACCTTCCTGCCGCAGGACACACAGGTGGCTCTGCTTTCTTCTTGCCCTGGTACAGACCACGAGGCATGGGACACCTTCGGCGTTTGGCAAGGATATGTTCCTAAAAGTGGGATTTCTGGGTCACAAAGTGCGTGCATTTTAAGTGTGGCTAAACCTGCCCAGCTCACCTTCCCGCTGAACGAGGCACTACGCTCGTCCCGTGTCTGTGGCACAGGTGCATCCCTGACCCTCCTTTCAGCTCTGCCCCCACCCCCCGCCGTGGGTTTTTCCCATGACTGCTGAGGTTAGGGACCTAGTCAACTGTTCACCGGCCAGGAGTGTTTCTTAGTCTCTGAGTTACCCCTTTCTCTCCTTTGCCCAGTTTTCTCTACTGGGCTGTATGTGTCTTACTTATGGGCTCACGGAATCTCTTTAGATGTCACACCATTAATCGGTTGTCCGTTGTACATGTTTTAAATATTTTCTCACAGTCAAATGTCCTTTAACTTTGTTTCTCGTGTGATTTTGCCACGCGTCAGCTTTTTATTTTTATGGCGTCAAATCTGTCGGGCTTTGCTTTTCTAGCTTCTGGATTTTGTCTTGCTTGGGAGGATCTTCCAAGATCTTGAAAATATTCTCCTCTCTTTTCATCCAGTGATTTTATAGCTTTGTTTTTCCCTTTTACAGGCTTGATCCATCTGCAATGTATTTTGTGGCGTGACACTCCCTTTCTTGGGAAACCTGGTCCAGCCCGGGCGTACACACAGATGCTCCCACTGGCCCATTCTCCCACCCACCCATTCCTTCACTCGTGCCCTCCACAGTGTTTTGAGGCTTCACTACGCCCCCAAACACTGAAGATACAGCAGGGCCTGCCCTCAAAGGGGCCACGTCTGCGTGGGGGAGACAGGTGGCAAACGAACAAACACGCAGTTAGCTAATGCGACTTCAGGTAATAGGGCGGGGAATGGGACAAGGGGACAGAGAGTTAACACGGAGGTGATATTTTCAATAACGCAGTTAGGAATGGCCTCTCTCAGAACACAGCCAAAGCCAGAGATGCTGAGACATGAGGGAGGAGCCGCCTGGCTGCCTGGGAAGACGCTCAGAATGGAGACAGCGCAAGTGGACGTGCTCCTCCAGGGCAAGGACAGCGTGAAGGTCGTGTGCTCCAGGTAGGGACTGGGGGGGGGGGTGGGATCACGGGGCCTCGGAGGCCCCTGGGAAGGGGCAGGTTTCGCTCTGTTATTGGGAGGGTTTGATGGTGGCCTTTGGTACATGCGGTGTCTTAGGCGGAGGTGGGCAGGTGGGCGTGTGTCTTTCTTTTCTGTCGGCCTTTCAATGCGGGTGCAGGGGGCCCCCCACGCCACACTCCCCACACTGCACTCTCACTCCTGTGGGCTTTCTTCTTTTTAATTCATTTATTTTGGGCAGTGTTTGGTCTTCGTTGCAGTGTGCAGGCTTCTCATTGCCGTGGCTTTTCTTGTTGCAGAGCACGGGCTCTAGGCACGCGGGCTTCAGTAGTTGTGGCACACGGGCTCAGAAGTTGTGGCTCGCGGGCTTAGTTACTCCGCGGTATGTGGGATCTTCCCGGACCAGGGCTCGAACACGTGTCCCCTGCACTGGCAGGCGGATTCTCAACCACCGCGCCACCAGGGAAGTCCTCTCCTGTGGTCTTAATAGCCACTAACGTGCAATGTCACACCCTGGCATATAGGGAGCGTTCCACGGGCATCCGAGCACACCTCATTGGAGCCTCACACCCAAAAGCTGCCACCGTGGACTCCTTCACTGCCTCTGCAGGCTCGAGAGAAGGAGCTGGGGACGGAGGCTGGTCACCGGCTGGCGGGGGAGGTCACGCAGAGGACAGCAAGCCTGCCGCCGCCTGGACCAGCAGAGGCTCAGCCTTCGGCTGCACACTGCTCCCTGGACTTGGGAGACGGCGACAGCGGGTCACCCAGGTGACGGCACCCGTGCCTCATCACAGCCTGGGAGGGTCTGCAGAGCTGGCCAGGGCGAGGAGGGAGCCCCGAGCCAAAGTAGGAGGCATAGCTGTCAGGGCTGGCCCAGCGCTGGGCCCGAGGCCCATGCTGAGAGGCAGCAGGGAGGGGCAAGGAGACCCTCAGTGTGGGGGAGGGGAGAAGAGGGGGGCTATCCCAGGGGAGGGGGCAGGGACTCAGAGAAGCGGGGAGGCAAGGAGCGACCCCACAACATCAAAACAGTATCACAGTTCACCAAGGGCTCATTACACCAGGCTGTGCTGAGACGTGTCGCTCAGGGAAGGCTCCGCCTCCCAAGGGCCTGAACGCTGAGATTCCAGCCAGGCCTGCCTTCACCTCCGGGCCTCTTTCCATTTCTTTATTAACTCTTGTCCTTAAGAGGTGCCAAACCAAAGCCTCCTAATGCCATCCTTGTCCATCCTCGGGAGGGAAGGGTACAGCCAGCAGCAGAGGCAAGCAGGGTACCTGGGCCAGGGGTCATTTGGAGAAAGAGAGCCAGGTCAGATGCACAAGGTCCAGGAACCCAGGCCTGGGCAGACACAGATGTGCTTGGCAGGTGGGGGGCCTGGGAGGGAGGGAGCACGGGGACAGGAACGTCCCAGGGCCAAGCTTTCTCGGCCCGGCTTCCCACGGCGGGGCTGGGTGTCGTCCCTGGCTGGAGTCCACCATCTCCCCCCACCAGGAGGGCCGTGTGGAAGGAGCACTGGGGGTGAGGAGGGTGGCAGGGCCTCCAGGGCAAAACCACCTAAGCTCTGGCCGACAGACTGAGGTGAGGGGTGGGTGGGAGCGGGTAGAAGGGCGAAGCAGGAAGAGCCGCAGCCCTGGACATCACAGGTCACGTCCACATGAGTGTGGAAGCAAATGCCTCAGAGCTTGGCTATTACCTGCTCTCAGACCTGCGCTGGTCTCCTCTTCTGCATCGGTGCCGTTTTGTCACTGAATGTAGATGCACTTCCGGTTAGGTCTCTGGGACTAATGATAACCTTAGGCAGAGAAGGATATAGATGCTCCACACAAGCATTCTGGAACTCAGAACCATTCAACTGTCTCTCCAGACCCCCTGACCGTGGTCCACAGGGCTGAGGAGGCTGGCTCATCAACATCCTCTTCAGCCTCAACTCCACCGGCGTCCCCAGAAGTTCCCAGACACCTGGCCTTGAACTTGTCCGGTCCCCTCCCCCCACCCCGGGGTCCTTGATCTGGCGCCTCTTCCCCCAGGACCCCTCCTGCGGAGTTTTGATGGCTGGCCTCCTCTCATCCTCCCGGCTCTGCCCTGGTGAGGCCCTTCCTAGACCCCCGTCCACCTTCTCCACTGTACACAGGCTGTCATGCTTTGTAGCACACATTACTAACTACAAATACTCGTTCCTTATTAGCTAGTTAGCTGGCTGCTTCATCAGTTATTCGGTTCCTGGTTTATGTCCGCCCCCCCCCCACCACAACTTGGTCGTAGGGCCCAGAGGACCGGAACCTTGCTTGTCCTACTCAGCACTGTGTCTCTTTGCTTAGCACAGAATGGCACAACGTCTCTGTTGAATGAATGAATGATTGCATCTACTGGACACACGTCCCCTGAGCACTCACCGAACTTTCCAGCACAGGGCAGCTCAGATGAAAAGGACACGGTTTTCCCCCCGCACCCCCAGGAGCTCCCAGCACCGGGGGTCACCTTTGTTGTCAGCCTGGCCCCGACCCAGAACCTCAGCCCTGACAAATGGCCTTCTTCTTACTTCCAGGCTGCCCCCCGCACCCCAGGCCCCTCCACGTCCGGCTTAGCTCCGGGGGCTCCTGCCCAGACGTTCCTGAGGCCCTGACCCCGCTGCTCCCGGAAGCCCTGCTCTTCCCAGGCTGGAAGTGACCTCGGGTGAAAGCAGCCACGGACTGAAAGGCAGGGACGGGACAGACTCCTCTGGGGCAGCAGAGCCCAAGGACCCTCAGTGCTCTGGAGGGTGGGCAACAGCTGCGGCCCCTGGAGGGTGGATGCCCTGGAGGGGGAGGGGCACGGTGTGAGCCGGCAGCGGAGGGATGACCCCCACCCACGCAAGGGATGAGCATGAAGACCTCCAGCCCTCATGCCCTGGGGGCCGGGGTGCGGAGGACACGGGCTCACCTCACCTCTGGGGAAGGCCTTCGGGCTCAGTACCCCCATCACCAAAGCACACAGCTTTGGGAAAATCCAGCAATGCAGCCTGGACACTTCGGCAGCTTTAGCTCAGTTTTTTCAGAGTATGAGACCACTTGATTCCAATCTCTACGGCTCCCAAAGAGGTCAAAAGAGGCTGTAAGCACATGGAGACAGGGACCCCATCAGTAAGGATGCTTCCGCTGCAAGGAGCAGGAAAAACCAACCAGAAAAGGCACTGAAGAAAATTTTACAGAACAAGAAGGCTTGAGGAAGGGCAGCACCAGGTTGATCAATTCAGCAATTCAGTGACATCGACCCAGGTTCTTTCCGTGTTTCAGCTCGGTTCCTCAGTGTGTGAGCTTTGTCCTCATGCTAGCTCCCCTCATGGTTTCAACACAGCTGCCAATGTTCCAGGCATCGCACACAGACACCACGGAGGCAGAGAGAAGGCACCTCTTCTAACGCCTCTCTTTAGTCAGTGGGCAACCTCTCCCAGAAGCTCCTCCCCCAGCTCATTTCCTCTCGCACCCTATTGGCCAGAATTGTGTCACTTTGCTGTACAGCAGAAATTAACACAATCTTGTAAATCAACTATACTTCAATAAAATAAATTAAAAAAAAAAAAAAAAAAAAGGAATCCTCCCAGCCCTGGGCTGTTCAGTTACACCACTCAGGATGCTCTGTGGGTGAGCTGGCCCTGCACTGGGAGGGGGCCCAAGGTTGTCCTCTCCACTCAGGCCCCCTCCAGCAACGCCTCCTTTTCATGAGACTCTTTCCCAAGGCACCAGGCTGTCCCTTCAGTTGGCTGAAGCCTCACAAACAAGGCTGGCTGATGCACTCTTGGTGGTGATGCGATGCTTTGAATTTAGCTACCAACTCCATGGCTGAAATGTAAGATTGTGGCTGATTTTTAGCCATATATTTGCAGAGGATCCGCAGAGGCGGGGGAGTCACTTGTGCCCGGTTGACACCTTCTCTTGTCAAAGATAACCGAGGCAGGACTTGGCCCACTTGGCTCCATCAGCAGAAAGGACACAAAGTCTCTCTCTCTGGGGTGCCCAGAGCCCCAAGATGCCCAGCCCGCTGGCACTGCACTTGTTGGGCAGCTGACCTTCTGAAGGACGTGTGCTCCCTTGGACCGATAAGGCAAGACCCAGTTCCAGCATCCTTGGTACCCCATTGTGAGGGGCTGCCCCAGTGCCTGCTGGGACCTGAGCCACCAGAACATGGCCAGCCTTGGTCTCTGCCATGGGCGTGTGCCCCTCCCGTCTGGACCTGTGAAAAGGATGAGCCCTGGGCCCCCCTCTTGCTCAGGAACCCCAGCCTTCCCCTCTGGGTCCACCAGTCTGGAAGGCAGCACTATAGGTGCTCTGTGCTTTGCCCCTTTCCTTAAGCCCTTGACTCTGAGGAAAAGCCATCATCCCAAAGGGACAAAACCTGCCTCGAGCTCACTCCAGCGTGTCTCCCTGTCAGCTCTCAAGGCCCTCCGTCTCTCTCAATGCCTATCTGTGAGGTCCGGCCAAAGCCCCTCCCCACCCCCATCCTGGGCCCCCTCGAGGACCGTCAAGGGCCAGCTCAGGATTTTAAATCCCACCCCTGTGCGGACAACCCCTGGATCTGAATCTCCAGTCGGGGTCTCTCTCCGCATCTCCAGCCCCGCCATCTCCAGACTGGAAGTCTCGCCCGGCCTAAGCCGCAAAACCGTTCGCAGCCAGCTTCTTCCTGGGGGAATCATGGTGGACGCCCCACCCCCACTCTGCTCCCCCGGCCAGGCCCAACCCCCCACCCCCCAGGCCCAAGAGCTTTGCTTTCAATCTCCGACATCTCCTCTCCTCCCCCGCACTCTCTTTCCCAATAGGGGCTCCTCTCCTTGCCTCTAAACTTACCCTCCTGGGTCCCATTGCCCGAGATGGTCTCCCAGCTGAAAAGTGAACCCACCGTAAAGTGTTGTGGGTTGCCCAGATCATAAATATTTGCAGCGCTACTAGAGATTTGGGAGAAGTGCCTTAGCCCAAAGGAATGAACAAAATGGGTGCGGTCGCTGACGGCAGAGGCACTGGGGTGGGGGAGGGGCGGAGGGCTCGAAGACCCCGCCCCTCCCCCACGCTGCCTCTGCCCTCGGCCAGCTCCCGGCATGGGGGGTGAGGAGCAAAGGACCAGAGGCTCGTGTCCTGATCGTCCCAACTCCGCTCCGCCCTGGCCTGGGATCCGTGCGTGCAAAGCCAGGTCCCCGGCTGGAGGAGACCAGGTGGCCAAGGCCGGAGTCCCACGAGCAGAGAATTCAGGACTTGAACGTTTCAGTCTGAGTCCACTTAGAAAACACAACTTCCGTTCCTTACACATGAAAGGGGAGTGATGGGTGGGGAGGGGTGGGGAGAGAGCGTAAAGCAGCTCATGAAAAGGCTGCGGTCCCGCTGCACATCACCGGGCTCCAGAGAAGCCACCTGCGGGCGAGTTCAGGGTGAAGGAGTCACCACATATGGGGTAAATCCCTTCTTCATTATGCACCCGCCAGAGCGCAGGGGGAACGGCACACAGCACGGCCCCGGTTCAACGAGCTGGAGGGTGCTCTGAGTCACGGAGGGACCCCAAAGGCAACCAGCGCTCCCCGCCATCCCTATCTGCCTTCCGCTGTGGAAAACCCTGCGCTAGACGACGCCGGTGGGGCTGCCCCGAATCCCCGCGGTCCTCCGCTCTCCCGGACCCCTCGGCCCCCAGCGCAGCTGGGCTCCCGCCCCGTGTCTGCCCTCCTGGCCTTCCTACTCCATCCCTGAGCGGTGGCCCTACCACCCGCTCGGATCCCTACAACAGCAACGGGCCTCCCTAGGGGGAGGGCAGGAGGGCCTCCCGCACCCCGTCCAGCAGGGATGCTCCAGCAGGGATGCGGCTTCATCGTCCCCAGGCCTTCCTCCTAAGCTAGGCCTCTGCTGCCCGCAGCGAGCCCTCCTGGGTGGCAGAAGCTGGAGGCCTCCCTGGAGGAGGGGGCACGGCTTCCTGTTATGGAAGGACCCCACTGAGCCCCTGGATCCACTGCTCTCATCCCAGCCTGCCTCACGGGTCGTGTCCTCCTTCTCCTAAATAACTGCTCCTCTTCCAAATTCATCACCACCCTCCAGGCCTTTCCGAGATCCCCATCCCCCAAGAAGCCCTGGGCTCACAACAACCACTCCTGCCCGTGGCTTGTGCCCGCGCCCCATCAGAGTTGAGGCAGCTTCTGTTGCTCCGTCCTGGCGTTTGGGTAGAGGACCCAGCAATGCAGGATCCGGCTCCGCCCATCACCCCGCCTCCTCCGAGGTCCTCAGGAGAGATGCGCAAAGAAGCACGAGAACAAGGTGGCTTCGCGGATGCCTCTCTAGGTCCCACTTCAGGAAGGGAGGCCTCCTGCAGCCGCTGGGAGTGCCTCCCCCCACCACTCCCCCACCCCCCCGCCCGCAGTCACCTCTACCTTAACCCCCTGCAGGATCCCCCTCCCCGAGGACACGCCTCCTTCCTCAGCGGGACTGCTGCCGTGAGTGATGGACAGCCGCAGAGATACAGCGGCTGGGGTTGCACCTCAGGAACCCCTCAGGGTGGGCCCAGGCCATTGTGCAGGCTGCCTGGCAGCTGCCCACCCCTGCGTCTGCCCTGCCGGTCCATAAGGGTGCAGCCCCCTGAGCGCTCCCAATAAACATCCCACAGACAGACCTCCTCTCCATAGGGGTGCAGCCCCCAGGGCGCTCCCAATAAACATCCCACAGACAGACCTCCTCTCCATAGGGGTGCAGCCCCCAGAGTGCTCCCAATAAACATCCCACAGACAGACCTCCTCTCCATAGGGGTGCCCCCCCAGAGCGCTCCCAATAAACGTCCCACAGGCAGACCTCCTCTCCGTAGGGGTGCCCCCCAGAGCGCTCCCAATAAACGTCCCACAGGCAGACCTCCTCTCCATAGGGGTGCACCCCAGAGCGCTCCCAATAAACATCCCACAGGCAGACCTCCTCTCCGTAGGGGTGCACCCCCAGAGCGCTCCCACTAAACATCCCACAGGCAGACCTCCTCTCCATAGGGGTGCACCCCAGAGCGCTCCCAATAAACATCCCACAGGCAGACCTCCTCTCCGTAGGGGTGCACCCCCAGAGCGCTCCCAATAAACATCCCACAGGCATACCTCCTCTCCATAGGGGTGTAGCCCCCAGAGCGCTCCCAGTAAACGTCCCACAGGCAGACCTCCTCTCCATAGGGGTGCAGCCCCCCAGAGCGCTCCCAATACACATCCCACAGGCAGACCTCCTCTCCATAGGGCTGCGCCCCCAGAGCGCTCCCAATAAACATCCCACAGGCAGACCTCCTCTCCGTAGGGGTGCCCCCCAGAGCACTCCCAATAAACATCCCACAGGCATACCTCCTCTCCATAGGGGTGCAGCCCCCAGAGCGCTCCCAATAAACGTCCCACAGGCAGACCTCCTCTCCATAGGGGTGCAGCCCCCCAGAGCGCTCCCAATACACATCCCACAGGCAGACCTCCTCTCCATAGGGCTGCGCCCCCAGAGCGCTCCCAATAAACATCCCACAGGCAGACCTCCTCTCCGTAGGGGTGCCCCCCAGAGCACTCCCAATAAACATCCCACAGGCAGACCTCCTCTCCATAGGGGTGCACCCCCAGAGCACTCCCAATAAACATCCCACAGGCATACCTCCTCTCCATAGGGGTGCACCCCAGAGCGCTCCCAATAAACGTCCCACAGGCAGACCTCCTCTCCATAGGGGTGCAGCCCCCAGAGCGCTCCCAATAAACGTCCCACAGACAGACCTCCTCTCCATAGGGGTGCAGCCCCCAGAGTGCTCCCAATAAACATCCCACAGACAGACCTCCTCTCCATAGGGGTGCCCCCCCAGAGCGCTCCCAATAAACGTCCCACAGACAGACCTCCTCTCCATAGGGGTGCACCCCCAGAGCTCTCCCAATAAACGTCCCACAGGCAGACCTCCTCTCCGTAGGGGTGCAGCCCCAGAGTGCTCCCAATAAACATCCCACAGGCATACCTCCTCTCCATAGGAGTGCACCCCCAGAGCGCTCCCAATAAACGTCCCACAGGCAGACCTCCTCTCCATAGGGGTGCAGCCCCCAGAGCGCTCCCAATAAACGTCCCACAGGCAGACCTCCTCTCCGTAGGGGTGCACCCCCAGAGCGCTCCCAATAAACGTCCCACAGGCAGACCTCCTCTCCATAGGGGTGCAGCCCCCAGAGTGCTCCCAGTAAACGTCCCACAGGCAGACCTCCTCTCCATAGGGGTGCAGCCCCCAGAGCGCTCCCAGTAAACATCCCACAGGCAGACCTCCTCTCCATACGGGTGCGCCCCCAGAGCGCTCCCAATAAACGTCCCACAGGCAGCACTCCTCTCCATGGCAGTGGGCTCCCCGGGGACCCCACCTGCAACATAGGCCAAGCAGGAGATGGAGAAAGGGCCACTTTACTAAAAACCGGTCTCTTCCATCTTTCCATGCAGAGATCCAGAGAGCTGGGTGGAGAGCACATTTTGGTCCTCAGGCCGGAGAGGCTTCCTATTTCCCTCTAAACACGAATCCGAATCTTTCTTGCCAGTCACGCCCAAACCCACACTCTTAGCATGCAGAGGGATAAAACAGTCCAGGATAAGCTGGGGCCCTCTTCCTGGGCCAGGAGAAACAGAAGACCCTGGAAGAAGGCAGCCCCATTCACTGCACATCAGGGAGGGCCAGGGTCCTGCCCATTGGTGCATTTTGCCATGGAGCAGAATAGTAGCTTCTCTTCCCTTGGAAGGGACGTGGAAGGAAGCAAGGAAACCAGTGGGGCAGTGGAAGGCCAGTTTCCCCTCTGAGCCTTTGATCTGAAGCTGAGCCCAGGGACCACCGAAATTGTTGCCGTCTCCACTCAGAGATTATTATTAAGCGGACAGTGGTTTTAACCCTCGGAGCCTTGGCTCACTCCGCTATGAGATGGCAGCAGCGGCCCCACCCTGCCTACCCGGGACCCGGGCGAGGACGCGCTGAGAACATGTATCAGGAAAGCTTTGTGAGCGGGAAGAGGTGCACAAGAGCAGAAGCCTACTACTACAGTGATGCTGACGTGTTTCCCACAAGCTGGTCTGGTCCTCCGCTCCCGGTTTTCACCGCTCAGCAGGGCTGGGCTCAGGCAGCTGGGCTTCCCGCCAGCCGGCAGAACCAGCCTGGACACAGGTGTTCACCAAAGCTGGCCACGTGAATGCATTCAGGGTTGAAAGGATCGGCGAGCACCCGTTCACTTTCTCCCAAGGGCCCAAAGGCACACGGACAGATAGGAGGGTCAGCGTGACATGGAATCTAGCCCAGCTGTTAGGAGACTTCGTGTGGCGTTCCTCTCCATAATTATTTCATTCCTTCTGTCCTAACACATCTTGCGTGTTGGTTTCTCTGCTGTTTGTGGTTGGGCTGAGACAGGGTGGGGGGAGGGGGGAGGAAAAGGGAGACTTGGTTAGTGCGCACAGGGGATCTGTGGACTTTATGAAGGGTCCACGGCACCCAGGGTACCACTCCTCGATATACAGACTGGGCACTGCACCAAAATGCCCAGCTGGGGGGCGTGGTCAAGCCCTGTGCCCAGAGGGGCGTTTTTCTCATTCTTACAAAGATGCTCCACAAGTTGGCGGTGCCTTCAGAGGAATGGTGCTGTTTTACAGAGGGAGAAGCTGAGGCTCAGAGAGGTTAGGTAACTTGCTCAAGGTCACACCACAGGTAGGTGGTTACAGCCAGGACACAATTTCAGCTCTATCTGACTCCACCCGGCTGGTTTATCCCTGAGTCATACAATCTGGGCACGCAGATCATCCCTCACATGGGATGTGTTAGAGTTCTTTTGATTTCAAGCAACACAGACCAAACCAGCAAAAGAAAAAAAGAATCCATTAGAAGGATGCTGGGAGGCCCGGTGGAATCTGAGGAAGGAACTAGAAATCCCAAAAGGAAGACCCGATGGACAGAATCCAGGAATGTCTGGGACAGCTCTGAGGACCCCAAAGGTGGAAGTTCATGGCCTTCCGTCCAGAACTCTGTCATTAACTTGATTTGGTTTCTGGACCCCTGATTAAATTTCCAAAAAACTAATTTTTTTTTTTTTTTTTTTTTGAGAGAGAGAACATGATTGGGCAGCATGGGTTAAACGTCTGCCCTTTCTTCGATCTTTTCCTGCAGTCGGGTCCCACATGACAGTCATGACAGCCAACAAACAGCCTATGGGTCATAGGACAATTGCCAGACCAGGTGCCTTAGACCCAGCAAGAGGGGCCACAGCCCTGGGCTCCATGCTTCAGAGGCCTACATATGAAACACACACACACACACACACACACACACACACACACAATTGTAATAGATCCTTTTGAATTTTTTAGAGAAAAAATACTTTTCTGAAAACATGAAAGAAACTTTTTTGTCCTTTTATTTATCATAATTCAGATTTTTTGATGGAAATATATTCAAATTTTATACACTTTAAATATAATACAATTACACTTTCTTTTCAATCTTTCGGGTCAGGGCTGGCCAACTTTTTCTTAAAGGGCCAGATAATAAATATTTGAGGCTTGAAGGCAATATAATCTGTCCCAACTACTCAACTCTGCTGTTACAGCATAAAAGCAGCTATAAATAAAATGTAAATAAATGTGTGTGGCTGTGTACCACTAAAACTGTTTGTACAAAAATGATCTGTATATATGTTGTTTCACGTGTAAGACAGTTTTTGGAGTTAAGATGAGCAAAAAGTGTTCTTTGATCAACTATGAACAAAGATTGTCAAATCTCACCATACTGTCCACTGAACATTAATATTCAAAGAAAGTCAATTCTGATGAAATCATTGACGAACTTGCAGAAGCTAAGGCTCAAAATCAGAAACTGTAATGTTCTTCACTACTGTGACTGACCAATATTTAGATAAAAGTATTTTCCCTTTTTCAAAAAAATAGAAAACCCACTGATGTGGGAGTTTGGGGTTAGCAGATACAAACTATTATATAGAGAATGGATAGACAAGGTCCTACTGTGTAGCACAGGGAACTATATTCAATATTCTTTGATAAACCATAATGGAAAAGAATATGAAAAAGAATGTGTATATGTGTATATATATATATATATACACACACACACATATATATATATATATATATATATATATAAAACTGAATCACTTTTCCGTACAGCAGAAATTAACACAACACTGTAAATCAACTATACTTCAATAAAATTAATTTAAAAAAAAAGAAAATTCACTGATGTGACTTAAAAGTATGAATCTGTTACTTTTCTACTCCTTTCCTGTCTCCCACATCTGTTAGGTGCTGAGAAAACTGCAGAAGCTTAGGCTGTGGTAAAATAGTCTCTCCTGAGGGCAGGTCTTATTGAGAAGAACAAGGGTGGGGGGCTCTTGGGAGTTTGGGAGTCTGGGATTGACACGCACACACTGCTGTGTTTAAAATAGATAACCAGGGGACTTCCCTGGTGGTCCAGTGGGTTGACTCCACACTGAGAACGCAGGGGGTCCGGGTTCTATCCCTGGTTGAGGAACTAGATCCCATATGCCTGCTGCAACTAAAAAGTCTGCGTGCCGCAACAAAGATCCCGCATGCCACAACTAAGACCCGGCACAGCCAAAATAAATAAATAAATATTATTAAAAAAATAAAATGGATAACCAACAAGGACCTACTGTACAGCACAGGGAACTCTACTCAATATTCTGTAATGACTTAAATGGGAAAAGAATAGATACTTGCGTACGTATGACTGGTTCACTTTGCTGTACACCTGTAACTAACACAACAGTGTTCATCAACGATACTCCAATGTAAGATAAAATTTTTTTTAAAAAAAGAAAACCAGAATGCTCTAGAGTATTTCAAAATGGTTCTTTTCCCTTCCCCCTGCTGGAAGCAGGAAAGGGTTTTTCTCTGAGGACCTGGTGGAACTCTGGAGGAAAAACTCACAGAAATGTGCTCCCCACCGCCACCTCCCCCTGAGTGGGTCTCCCTGCAATTTGTAGTTGATTTTTTAGTGTGTTCAGCCTTTTTACTTATTAGAATGAAGTGGGCACTTCTAAGCTCCTTAAATTCTGACCCAGAAACCATATGTCCTATCATTTTCTCCTCTTTTTGCACTGTAAATTAATTTTATTTTTTATTTAAAAAATATTTACCAGCATGATTACAAGAAAAATTTGTTTCACTGTCTGTGCTTCCTTTCTGGCCGTTATTATTCATTTCATTTCCTGATTATTTTCTGAAAATAATCTTATTGCATAGAGGAAGGGGATTTGAAAGAAGGATCCACTCTGAGTGGCAGGCAGCTGGGCCAGCTCGTGTTGGCTCATGGGAGCCAACAGTGAAACCTCTTTCCTGCTCTGTGTTCAGTGACATCCTGTTGGTAGCTTGAAATCAGCCACAGTGGTAGTATTTACACCAGGGAAATGCAAACACGATAAATCCGCCAAGAGAGTTGGTTGTTAAATACATACCAGTACACCTCTGGCTCTGGGTATCAAATACACTAGGTACACCACTGATCTTCAGGAATTGCGTGGACCCGTCTGGTCTATACCCCCCTTTAAAAACATTTTATTGGAGTATCTTTGGTTTACAATGTTGTGTTGGTTTCAGGTGTACAGCAAAGTGATTCAGTTATACATATAAACAAATTCATTCTTTTTTAGGTTCTTTCCTCATAAAGGTTATCACAGAATATTGAGTAGAGTTCCCTGTGCTATACAGTTGGTCCTTGCTGGTTATCTGTCTTATATATAGTAGTAGGTGTATGTTCATCCCAAGGTCCTGATTTGTCCCTGCCCCCCAACCCACATTTACCCTTTCGTAACCATGAAGTTTGTTTTTGATATCTGTAAGTCTGCTTCTGTTTTGTAAATAAGTTCATTTGTATCATTTTTTAAAATTAGATTCCACATGTAAGTGATATCATATGGTATTTGTCTCTTTCTGACTTAGTATGATTATCTCTATCCATTCATGCTTCTGCAAATGGCATTATTTCATTCTTTTTTATGGCTGAGTAGTATTCTGTTGTAATATATGTACCACATCTTCTTTATCCATTCCTCCGCTGATGGACATTTAAGTTGCTTCCATGTCTTGGTAAATAGTGCTGCAATGAACATTGGGGTGCATGTTATCTTTTCAGATTATAGTTTTCTCCAGATATATGCCCAGGAGTGGCATTGCTGGGTCATATAGGAGCTCTATTTTTAGCTTTTTAAGGAACCTCCTACTGTTCTCCATAGTGGCTTCACCAATTTACATTCCCACCAACAGTGTAGGAGGGTTCCCTTTTCTCCACACCCTCTCCAGCACTTGTTGTTTGTGGACTTTTTGACGATGGGCATTCTGACCAGTGTGAGGTGATACTTCATTGTCTATACCCCTTTAAAGAAGTGATGGAATTTGCAGGTCATGCTCAATTTTATGGCTTGGTGGAGCAGATAACACCCAGCTAACCAGGGAAGCACAAGCTGCATGACCTTCTGACATCTTCCAGTCGGGTGTACCATTTCTCTACCAGGCCCAGGGTAACGCCAAGGGCTCCTTGTCAAAACGAGAAGAGTTGCTTGCTAAACAGATCATAGCCTTGTTCCAAAATCTTAGGGTTTCTGCCGATTCTCCAATCAATGATCTACTAAAGCAACTTGGCACCATTGGATCTATTGGGTTATTAGGCCCAAAGTACAGAGCTGCTTCCATTAGAGCCTGGACCAGCTTAAGAGGCTTCTCTTGGTCTGAGCCCCACCCAGAACTGGGAGCCTTACAGCTCACTCAGTAAATGAATCAGAAGAGCACAACCAAACATAACATTTGGTTCTTTCCACGTTCCTTCCAAAGCCCAAAGGAGTTCACAAAGCATCATGCCTCCTTCTTTGTAGTAGAGGATATAGTGAATCAATTTCTCCTTCACTTTGGAGGGAGTATCTCAATATGTCCGAGACCACCAGAATCCAGAAACTTCAGTGAGGTAGCCTGAATTTTAACGGGATTTATTGCTGATCCTGTAGCGCATGTATGTCTTGCAAAAGCATTTAAGTACCTGTTACTTTCTACCCCCCGTGACCTGTGGGCTTGAGGTCAGCAAGGCAGTACACTAGCGTTATATCGTGTGGGGTGATGAGAGCATTAGAGTGAATTGTTCCACAGAGCCAGGAGACTGATGTAATCCAGACAGCAGGTGGTGAAGATGCACCGCGATCCTTTTCAGGTGAACTCTACTGAATTCCTGATGCCTTTATGCTCAGAGGGACTGCAAAAAGGAAAAGGTTTACCAGCTCTGATGCCTGTCAAGATATCTCATCTAAAATAACGCTGAAATTGAAATGACCACTTGAATAAGCTTACATGATCTGTATTCTCCAAGATGGATCTGTGTTCTGTACCAACTAAACAGGCAAGCTGTATGAGAGTGTAATTGAAATCACTTCACTGAATTTTTCTCAAATGTTCCACGTTGGCACAAATATCTGAAATTCTTCAAGGATGTGGCATTGCATGGGCTGATAGCTTTGATAGGGAGGTGGAATTCTGGAAGCTTCCCCATGACCCTTCCCTACTATAATTGTCACTATTCCACAAACCAAGGAGTCCGTGTGGAGATTCTGTCAATTCCCAAGCATGTCCAATCAAATTAGTCACTCAAAACCTTGGCAAATAAACATGGGGTAGATTCTGGTTCCCATTGCCTTCACTGAGGTGGATTTGAATCAAAACTCCAATTATCACCTTAGCCGCAAAATCCTCTAGCCTGGTAGGCCACAGTGATGTTTTGAGTTTCCAGGGATCAGTCTCAGCTCAGAGCCAATGTTCAATAGCCATTTCTCCAGTGCAGAATTACCCGGCCAATGACCCGGGTCACTTTGTGGGAGGTCAGGAGGCAGATTCACATTCCTGCAAGGTCCTGCTTTAAGGGTGATGGATTCTTTCTGTTGATTCTGGGTCTGTGCATTGAATCAGGTCTAGGGATTGATCGGTTAAGAGGCCATGTCTCTCTGTCCTGATGGCCCAAGCCAGGTCCGAGAGGCTGTTAGCAGACTACCTGTCTATTTCAGCCTAAGGTCCCCGAAATCAAAGCCACAACCAAGATCCCTGCAGGTCAGACGATCATCATGCCAGCCCCACTCTCTCCAAGGGTGACCACGCCCATTGCCTCTGATGGTCCAGTGCCACTGCCCGGCCTCTGCCCCGCAGGCTCCTCCATCCTTGAAGTCAGTGCCTGTTCAGCCACACCATCTCTGACCGCATCCCTGGTCTTCAGAGAACAAGCATCACAGCACTTTCCAAAGATGCTAGCACGCCCCTCACCAATGTGTTTCTGGTCTAAGAGGTGCCTCTTAGAGAACAAAATTAAGGGAGGGTTCCTGTGTAACAGACTCACTTCAGAATTTTACGGGGAGCTTCTGGCGTTTCGATGGTGGCCACCACTGAGTCCAGGCTTCTGTCACCAGCCAGAGAAGAGAGCTGCTTTCAGCTGCTTGGGACGCACATTGGACCCGCATCTCCGGGAAGGCCCTGGGGTACCCCCGATGTAAAGCCCAAGGCTTGAAAGCTGCTTAGAAATAGAGCCCACAAAACACACTGATAGTGTGCCCTGGAGTCTGAGGAAGAGGAGATTTCAGAGATGTTTCCCTGGTTTTGTCAAGAGCAGCTGGTGGATGGCATTCTCCTTTGGTGACACAGGTAAAGTGACGGGGATGCAGGTTTGAGGTCAGTGCTGCTGGTATGCCCACTTTGCAGAAGTGGAAACAAATGTCTCAAGGATGTAAGCGACTTGACTGAGAGCATACAGCTGCTAAGTGACAGTGCAGGATTTTAAAATTTATTTTATTTTTGGCTGCGTTGGGTCTTTGTTGATGCACGGGCTTTCTCTAGTTGCGGCGAGCGGGCGCTACTCTCTGCTGGGGTGCGCGGGCTTCTCATTGCGGTGGCTTCTCTTGTCGCGGAGCACAGGCTCTAGGCGTGCGGGCTCGGCAGCCGTGGCTCGCGGGCTCTAGAGCACAGGCTCAGTAGTTGTGGCGCACGGGCTCAGTTGCTCCGCAGCATGTGGGATCTTCCCGGACCGGGGCTCGAACCCGTGTCCCTTGAACTGGCAGGCGGATTCTCAACCACTGCGCCACCAGGGAAGCCCCAACAGGGTAGGATTGAGCCCACCCTTCCCCTGGCCACCCCTTCCTGCTTCCCCGCCTCTTTGGCTGTCTCCTACCCAGGCCTGCCCAGCTCTAGACTGTGCGTTTGGAGGATTCAAGCTAAGCACTTCGAATACTTTTTAAACTTAATGCTCTCTGCGGCCCTGTGAGGTAGATTCAATCATCCCCAATATTCCAGATGAGGGAACCGAAGTGCAGACATGCTAATTAACTGCTTAAATCTACAAATGACTGGTGCTAGCTCCTATGCTTTATCTCACCAGGCTATTAGGAAGATCAAAAGAGAAAGGGTTTGTGAAAGTTCTTTGAAAAGTTTGCTTCCCCGGGTATAATGCAAAATCAACTGTCCACGGTCCTTTCTGTGGCTTCTTGCTCAGCAGCTGGGCAACTCTGGTGAGTACTATGGCCAAGGGGACATTTCCTGTGGCTCAAGGGTGGGGGCCCAGGGCCCACCCCACGACTTCAAGAGAGCAGCCAACAGCAGTGGCCAGACCCCTGCTGCCAGGGTTAATGGGGAGGCCCAAGGCCTAGGCCTGCTCCAGTCAAGTGCCAGCCCCTGCTCAGCCCAGTCCTATGGAGAGGGCTGGGCCGGGGGAGGGGAGCGGACGCGAGGCTTGTGGATTTGGTGGGAGGAAAGGGTTTTGCGATGGAATGTTCTTCCCTCCCCTACCCATTGAGAAAAGGATGGCCTCCTGCCACGGTTGATTTTACACATCAATTTGACTGCACTAAGGGATGCCCAGAGAGCTGTTAAAAACATTATTTCTGGGTGTGTCTGGGAGGGTGTTTCTAGAAGAGATTAGCATTTGAATCAGTTGACCCAGTGAAGACCACTCTCACTCACGTGGGTGGGCATCACCTGAACCGAGGAGGGCCTGCATAGAACACAAAGATGGGGGAGGGGTGAATCTGCTCTTTCTGCTTGAGCTGGGACCATCTTCTCCTGCCCTCCACATCGGCTCCCTGGGTTCTCAGGGCCGTGGACCCTGGCCTTACAGCATCAGCACCTCACCCCCCGTAACAGGTTCGCAGGGCTTCAGCCTCAGACGGCGAGCTCCACCGCGGGCGCCCCTGTCCCGCAGTCCTTTCAACTCGGGCTGAACTCCACTCTCTGCCACCTTGCAGGTGGCAGATCATGGCATTTCCAGGCCTCCCCGATCTCGGGACCAAGTCCTGTAATAAGGGAGGGGTCCGCGTGAAGGGGAAACGGTCCTCGGGAAACACCCTTGCACTGGGTGTGTGACCACCACGTCAGCTCCCTGCCAGCTGCAGAAACCAGGGACAACTTCCCTCGTCCTCCTCTCCTGGCCGCACCCTGAGGGTGGCCATGTCCAGAAGCCAGGCTGGGGTGAGGCGAGAGGCAGTGTATGTCTCAGAAGAGACCCCTTTTGGGGCGTCCCTGCTATGACGTCAAGTCTGAGCGGGGAGCAAAGTAAGATGTATTGAGTTTGGGATGGGAGGTTGAAACCAGAATCTTCTACTAACCAAAAGTTGCTCAATCCGTTTGCCATGTGGTTAAAGATTCAACAAAACTTGCTCGCGGACAGCCATGCGTTGTAGAGTTAAACCTCTCTAAACCGACACTCTTCCTTGTAACTCCCCCCTCGGTGATCTGGAACACGGCCCCGCCCAGGTGGTCGCTGTTTCCCACAAGCCCTCTGTAGAGGGAAACCTGCAGGCCCCAATTCCCTCCTGTTAGCCTTGGCTGTGACCCCAGGCCTGTGGCCGGTGCAGAGAGGAAAAGGAGGAGATGCTGGATGCTGGCTCAGAGCTCAGTGACAGCACTCCCACCCCACTGACAGCGACCAGATGGCGAAGCCCTGCCCTGGGACCACCCAGCGCTCACCGCGGAGCGCGCCTGTCCATCACAGGCCAGCAAATTAGCCCTTCGGGACCGCTGTCTGCAGCCCAGGGCTTGCTTCTTTAAGCCTTGTCCTCTTTGTCGGCTGTCTGTCCGTCAGAGCTGGGTTTGAGAAAACCACACCTAGCACTTTCCCTAGGAAGCAGAGGACAAGGCCAGAGGCTGGTGGCTTGGGAGGATTCCGCTCGTTCCTTCTGGCATCTGGCCAGGCTGCAGGGCCCCATGGCCCTAAACGTAGGGCCCAGCAGTCAGCGCGGGCACTGCGGTCACAGCCACCTGTAGTCTAGGCCCGAGGGTGGGAACCCGGCTTCGCGCGTTTCAGCGCAGGGACACTGGCCTGCCCGTTGGGCTGCAGCGAAAGTCGGACGTGGTCCTCAGCGGCTCCCGTCACTTCCTGTCTTGAAGCTCTGCGTGGGATGGAGGTGCGGGGCTGCCCCATTCCGGGCCCAGCCCTCCGCTCCCCGCAGGACGCACACAAGCTGGGGCTCTAGGCCGGCCCAGGCCACGCCCAGGCTCCGAGTGCGTACAGGAGAGGGGGCATCAAACAGGGAGCCTGGAGCTGTCTTCTCGAAGGCTTCATGCAAGGGGCAACGAGCCCCGAAGAAGGATGAGTTTCAGGGTGACTTGGGGAGCAGGCCGGGGACGGCGGTACCCAGGATGAGACTCACGGATGTGCTGGCCGAAACTCCAGGGAGGTCTCCTGCGTCCAGGCCCCGGGCTGCGGCCGAGGATGCGACCACAAGGGGCCAGCAGGACTGCGCCCTCAGGAGCTTCCTGAGAAAACACAGGAGCGAGCAGCCCGGACCAGGGAATGGTCCCAGCCGAGCGCTCGTGCGGGTGGGGTGCCGGAGGGCTCCCGGGTGGGCCTGCGTGTCTGGGAGGCTCCGGACGAGGCCCCGCCCACCGCTGCAGCCTCCCCCTCCACCCCTTCCAGCCTCGACTGAACCCTTCCCCCTCCACAGCTTTCTTCTTTGGTGCCTTGGCCGGTACTGTCCAAAATGCTCCTCCCCCGTCTCTGCCGGGCAAACCCCAACTTATCCTCAGCCTCTCTGTGAAGCACCACCTCCCCTGTGCCCCTCACCACACGGCATGGGGGGGGGGCCCTCCTCTGGTCTCTCCCAGACCCTGACGTAAGCGTAATAAGGGTATCAGATATTAACTCATGTTATCCTCCTCCTAACTCTATAAAGAGACATTAGCATCTTCATCTTCAAGATAAGGACATCAAGGCACAGAGAGGTTAAGTGCATTGCCCGAAGTCACACAGCGACTTCCTCTATAGCAGAAAACTCTTGTAACTGTTGACAGGTCTGACTCCCTTCCTGCCCAGGAGGGTGTCCAGATGCCAGCGGGCCTTCCCCACCTGGCTTCACGGTGTTTTTCTGGGCCAGAGTCCAGGGGATGTTTGTCCAGCAAAGAGTGCACACTGGCTCACGAACCCCCGCCAGGTGGCGGGCACGGCAGTGATGCCTGTCAGGTGATGTTGCCTCTGCTTCCCCAGCTGCTGCCCTCCCTTCCTAGAGAAGGCAGGTGACGGCAGGGCACAGCCTCCAGCAGCAAGAAAATAAACCTCCCCCATTTCTCGGAACTGGACGCTCTCCTGGCTCTCAGGCGTGAAGGAATTCTTCCGAGAGGGACCAGGGAGAGGCAAGAAAGCTGTAGACGACACGGAGTGACAGGGGAAACATGGGCCAGGCCTCATGAACCGTGCTCTGGACCTTCGCCCTGACGTCAGCCCCCTCCACCCGGATGCCACCGCCCACGGTCTGTGCAGGCAGGTGGCTGGTCCCACGCCTGGGGACAAGGGAGCCTCAGGCATCAGCCCTCAGCCCACATGGCTTCCATCCTCAGGACAGGCTGGCTTCTTCTCTTCCTGGGACCCCAGGTCTGTTGGTCACGATGGCACCTTCCCAGGTGCCTGATTCGCAGAACGGTTGCATTTAGGCACGTACCACAGGGCCTATCTGGTTTTATTTTTTATTTTATTTTCGTATTTATGTATTTATTTTTTGGTTTTGGCCATGCCACGTGGCTTGTGGGATCTTAGTTCCCCGACCAGGGATCGAGCCCTTGCCCTCTGCAGTGGAAGCCCAGAGTCCTAACCACTGGACCACAAGGGAATTCCCAGGGCCACTCTGATTTTAATCATGTCTCCATAGGCTGGATGTACCCCTGCTCTTGTCTGCCTCTGTTTTCCTGACAGATGCAACAACAACTAGTGGGTAAGCACAGTCCATTGGCCCCGCCAGCCTCTCTGCAAACACAGGCAAGCACACGGGGCCACTCACAGCTACGCACACACGTATGCACAGACATGCACACACAGGCTTGGGAGTTCTGATCTTTCCCGGTACTCTGGACAGGCCCACTCTTCACACAGAGCTCTCCCAGCAACATCAGGATGAGAACAGGTCCCCATTAGTCATGGGTGGCTTTCCCAGAAGCCATTGCCTCAATACCCTTAAATAATGGGGAACTCAAGCAAGGCCATCAGCAAGGCCATCGCAGCCATGACCAGTCAGAATTAGGTTCAGCCAATAAAAGTGGCTTACACTAGTGTTTCTCAAACTTTAAATGGCGTACAAATCACTCAGGGATCTTATTAACCTGTGGTGTTGATTCAGCGGTTCTGGGTGGGACACAAGATTATACATTTCTAACAAGCTCCCAGGAGATGCCAGTGCTGCTGGTCCTTGGGACACACTTTGAGTAGCAAGGGCTCAAACAAGATAGCTTCTTTCTCCCTCATGTTCTTGAAGTCCAGAAGGAGTCAGCCCAGGGCCGGTGTGGTGCCCCCTGGTCTCACAGACCAACGTTGCTCCACCACGTGTGATTTCCATCTTCAAAGTGATTCTCATGATCCAATATGGCTGCTGGAGCTCCAGCTATCACATTGCATTTCATCCAGCCCCTTTCTCATAAAGCAAGAACTGACAGAAGAGTTTGCCCCTTCCCTATGAGAACACATCCGAATTTGCACACTTCCACTAATATCCACTAGCCACAGTGAAATCACATGGCCTAATTTATCCCTCCCCCCTTGCCCGTTTGGTAACCATAAGTTTGTTTTCTATGTCTGTGAGTCTGTTTCTGTTTTGTAAATAAGTTCTTTTGTATCTTTTTTAGATTCCACATATAAGTGATATCATATGGTATTTGTCTTTCTCTGTCTGACTTACTTCACTTAGTATGATCATCTCTAGGTCCACCCATGTTGCTGCAAATGGCATTATTTCATTTTTTTAATGGCTGAGTAATATTCCACAGTACATTTGTACCACAGCTCATCCATTCATCTGTCAGTGCTGCTCCCACCCTCTTTGCACAGATGCCTTCATCAATGTTCACACGTTCGCACACAGAGCATCCCAAGACCCTCCTGCGTTCCAGGTGCCAGGCCTGATGGTGAGGATTTAGGGCCACTTCACACATGGGCTTGCCCTCAAGATGCCCACAGTCTGGTGGGAAGACAGGTAAGTCTGTAGACAATTTTAACCTGGGGTGGCAAGTGCCCCAGGTGAGGGACAGTGAGCACAGACCCCTGTAGGGCCCAGAAGCCAGCCCCTCGTGCAGCATCCGAGGGGTGACGATGGGTCAGGTGGCCACGCCACAGCCCGCCCCGATCTGCTCTCAGCGGACCCTCCATAGCCTGCCCCAATCTGCTCTCAGCGGACCCTTAAGATGTCCAATCTGCTCTCAGCGGACCCTTAAGATGTCCAATCTGCTCTCAGCGGACCCTTACGATGTCTCCAGCGCGGCCCTGGTATGAACCTGTGGGCTGAGAGCTCCGTGCAGTGCCAGCCTTGAATGGTCCTGGGGGGTGGGTGACACTGGCCCCCCTGCTGCCCCCTCCTCCTGAGCCAGGACCTGGTGTTCTCATGCCCACCCCCTCTTGTCTGCCCTGGCCACTCTGTGCCCAGACCCCCTTTAGGAGCACTCTGTGGGGTGAGACAGACTCTGTCTCCGATGAAAAGAAATGATGGCAGATGAGGAGGGTCTCCGAAGGGGCCCCTATCTCTTCTGTCCGAGGTCTTAGCCCAGGAGGGTTTTCACAGCCCTGGAAGGTGCTAAGTGTGAAGCATCTTCAACACACTTTGCTCAAGAAACCCTTCTCTGACCATGTGCTCATCACTGGGGATCCAGAAACTCACAAAGCCCCAGGCCTTGCCTGTCCCCAGCCCCGTGCTGGCCAGCGGGCCCCGGCCTGAAGGGTCACACGCACCCTGACGGACGTTCCTAAATCCTGGCGTCCTGGCCTGGGGACTCCCAGAAGCACCAGACCCCAGGGAGCCAGCTGCCCTCACCATGCGCAGCTCACGCTCCCTGGAGAAAAGACAGCACACTGGGCGGAAGGTGGGGTGGGGGGCGGCGGGGGGACAGGACCGAAGCCGCTTGTCCCTGTTTACTCACCGCCAAGCCAGAAACTCTCTGAACTTACTGGAAAGCTCCTGGGACTTTGTTTTCCTGAAGCAAGACAAAAACAGGTTGGACTTCTCCAGTGTTTACTCAAAGACTTAATTACCGAATTATGAACTGGGTTGCCTGGCAGGCTGGCAAAGGTCAAGGTGGGGCAAATGCATTTGTTTCTCACGTGACCCTGAGAAGTCTCAGGAGGGGGGCCGCCCTCCCCAAGACTAGAGGAGAAGGCCAAGGCGGGGCTGGAAGGGTCCTGGCTGCAGAGGAGGACAGGGCTGGTTGGAATGCTGTGCAGCTCTGAGCAGCTTACTTAACCTCTCTGAACCAGTCTTCATCTGCTAAGTGGAAATAACAATACTTCCTCCACTGGGTTGTTGGTTAAACAGTGGTGGCCTGGCACCCAGGACCAGGCAAAGGTGGCTGTTGTTAGTAACAAAGTCCTCATCTGGTCAGGCTGTTGGGGACTCATGTTCTGGAGACCCACCCACCACTTTCAACCTCCTTCACAGATTGATTCCACCCCAGCAGGTACCTTCACTGCCCACCCAGAGTTTGCTCCCAGCCTCGTTGCCCCCAGCACGACTTCAAGACAGCAAGTGATGTCGTCGACAGATGTGAAATCGCCACTGATGACGGGCAACTCTTCCAGCTGCTGGGAGAAGGTTCCCCCAGGTCACCTCGGCCACATCAGAACTCAGTTTCCCTCTGCTCTCATCTTTCTGAACGCCTGAGATGCCACGTGCGTGCCCTGTGCCCCGATGGCATCAGGCTATGCCTTCCTTCAGTCCCCCAGGGCCATCACCATGTTGCTGCTTGGCCCCCAGCACCATGGATGGGGAAGAAACACAGACCTGAGTACAATGAAATTCCTGGTGGGACTCAGGGCCATGCAGATGGCTCAGAACACGTTTACATGCATTTTTAGATTAAAGTGAACATGAAAACACACCATATCTTAATCCTCGAGAAGAAGCTGCTGACCCCAGTCTGGGAAAGGGTGGACTGGGGCCACCAGGACCTGGCACAGACCACCCGACCCTCCACCCCACATGTAGCACCTCTGGCTCCTGACCCTCTGGGCACATGGGAGCGAGGGTGGGTGTTGGCCCAGAGCCCTCACTGTGACCAAAGGTAGATCGCAAACAGCAGGCAAAAGCTTTCTTCCGTCCTGTCTCCAAGTGCATGCAATGAGGCTGCAGCACCTTCCCCCAGGGGGTGGGAGAGACGTGTCTGCTGCCCAGCCCTTGATCCAGGCCGGCCGGAGGCTTGCTCGGACCAACGAACACAGGAAGCAAACATGCTGGGTCTGAGCCAGGCCCGAGGCCAGTGGGCTTCCCCTCCTCATTCACCCTTTGGCTCCTCCCTCTACACCCAGAGTCCTCGGTGTTGGTAAAGTGACTTGGAAACCACAGCCCCTTTCCTGTGGGAGAAGCGCTGGGTCCTGTTTCTGGTGGAGAGAGGGTGCCGAGCAGGTGGTGAAGGAAGCTGGAAATTTACAGGCCTCCAGCCCCGAGCTGGAGAGGGGGACACAGGGCCACACTGGGCCCCCTTCCCCGTTGGAGGGGAAACTCCAGCAAGCTGGGTGATGTTCCAGCACAAGGACAGAGTGCCTTGTCTGCCTGCGTTATGGCTGGGCTGCCAAGGGGACCAACTCCCCCTCAGTGCAGGAGCCCCAGCTCTTCCGGTGGCAGCTGCTGCTAAACCGTGTCCTTCTGCAGAAGGGACGCTCCCAGCCCAGAGATGCTGTGTCCCTTTCCCAAGCCACGGAGCAAACGGAGCAAACGGAGGGCGGGCCTGGACCATCTCACGAGCAGACGCATCCTCAGCCTCTCACCGGGAAAGGCAGGCCCTGCCCCAGCCCTGCCGCCTGCCCCTCCCCCACAGAACCCTGAACAGCTTAGATCTGAGAGTCTCTCTTAAAGGCAGGAGCTCCTTGGGAGCTGGACTGCTGTCTGCTTCATTTCTCAGTCCTCCTGGCGTCCAGCGCTGTGTCTGGCCAGAGGAGGGACCAGGACCAGGCTGCTGAAGCAGCTCTTCTGACTCACTATCCCTGGGTGCGAGGTCAGTCTCCTGAACAGGACATACACCTCTTTTATAGATGAGCGGTTATCTGAAAATGCACGTTTGTGAGTATTCGTGTGTGTGTGCGCATGCGTGCACCCATCCTTGTTACTGGATTGTGAGTTCCTTGACAGCGTGGGCTGTGAGATAAATGATAGACAGATAGATAGGTAGATAGACAGATGATAGATAGATAGACAGATGATAGATAGATAGGTAGATAGATAGATAGATAGATAGATAGATAGATAGACGGATAGATAGATAGATAGATAGATAGATAGATAGATAGATGGATAGATAGGTAACCGGGTAGGTGGGCGGATTGGTAGGTGGATGGATGGGTGGAGGGAAGGATGGATAGATAGACAGATCCAGTTGTTCATCCCTTATGACCCCAGGATGGTCATTTGATAGACAGACAGATAGATAGTAGATAGGACTCAGATAACACGGAAGGAAGGAAGGCAGAATCCAGGGCAGTCCTCGTCCCTGAAAGAACAGGAGAGCCGGGAAGACCTGCAAAGCAAAGGCTCAGGGCTTGACCTAGAGGGCCCAGTGTGGTCTGAGCCACTCAGTTTCTCTGACCTTCCGTTTTCTTCTGCGTAGAAAGGGAATGGTGATAGCAGGCTCTGCCTGTCAAGGATAAACGGGAGGATAAGCCTAGAAGACCATGGTTCACAGAGTGGACAAACCCAGGGCTTTGAATCCAGACAGCGACAGGGTCCAGCTCTGGCTCTGCTACTTAGGTACTGCTGGACCCTGAGGGCACTGATTGACCCCCTCAAGCCTCAGCTGCAAACCTGGGAAAGGAAGAGGCTCCTTGGCAGGGGTTTGTGAACGTAGACCCAGGTTCCCGGTGTGGGGCGGGTGCTCAGCAATGGCGATCGCCCTGTTGCTGCTCTCAGGATCTTTGTCTAGAAGGCCCGGCTCCAGCCCTGGCGGTCTGGAAGGTCAGAGCGATGAACGTGGAGGTGCGGCTGACCTGGAGGGTACAGGCTGCAGAGAGGGGCTGAGGTGATAAAAGCTCCCGCGGAGCTCCAGAGGGGTACCGAGGGTTTGTGAGGAAAGCCCTTTCCTCCCCAGCTGACTCCCAACAATGGGGAGGATGGGAGGGAGATGCTGGCAAGGCAATAAGAAGAGAAATCTTTTAAAGGCAAAACAAAAAACAAAACACAAATGACAGGTCTGGGGGAGATGCCAGTGTTTGCTAACCTGTGGATCTGTTCCCCCAGGAACGGGCTGGGGGCCTGGCTGCCGGAGATGGCCGCTAGCACAGCGGGGGGCGGACCTGGATTCCCTTGTGGATGCAGACCTGGCGTGGGGACCAGGGCCACGTCACGGGGGATAAGCGGGGTCTGGGGGCCCCACAGCCCTGGGTCCCCAAAGCAGGAGAATAGAGCTGGACAGCAGGGGTCCTGGGATCTCCCCATCTGGTTAGGCCTCTTGTTCCTTTCGGGCCCTGAGATAATTTGCTTCCCTTCGGCCACCTAGCTGTCCACATTGTGCCCAGGTCACACCATGCAGTCCTTGTGTTGGAGGGACAGTCCTGTCCACTCAGCCTGCCCAGAGAAACCGGCCACCCTCAGCCCCTCTACCAAGGCCACCAGGGCTTGGGCAGGGCTGCCCCTCCTCATCCCCTGCCCTGGCCCGTGGCCAGAGATGATCGGACCTGCCTGGCCCAGGGCAGCCGACCCATGGGTGGCTGGTACCCAACAGTAGTCAGTCGTAAGCTCTTCTCTATGCACCTGAACCCCGACAGAATTTTCCAGGAAATGAAAGTCTAGATGCAGAGGGACTGCTTAGCAAAGCGGTGCGGTTGAGGGGATGCAGGGGCTTTCTGTGGGAGAGGAAGAGATGCTGAAGGAGGGAGGGAGGAAGGGGGCCAGGAGGGGAGAGAGAGAGCCCAACCCCCTAAAATACCCTCCGTGGGGTCCCAGTACCAGTCCCCACAAATCCTTACGTGAAATCTTACCGTGTTAAAAAAAGTATGGACTTTATTCTCTTAGCCATTTGTATTTTGAAAAATAATATATAGAGAGAAATATGCATAAAATAACTCTTCAGCTTAACAAATTATTGGCGAGCTAAATCATAGGCCAGCTGGAGAACGGAGATTGCAGCCCCAGCGAGCCCTTCCCGGTCAGCACCCCGCTTCCCGGCAAAGGTGGCCAGCATCGGGCCTTGCAGCTTTTCCTTATTATCTTATAGAGCCACCCAAGCACGCGACCTTAAACACTGTAATTCAATTCTGCCAGCTTTTCAGCTTTACAGAAATAAATTGTACCTATGTGTTCTTTTGAGTTCAGCTTCTTTCATTCAGTGTAATGGTTTCTGAGATTAAATCACAGTTTTTTTCCCTGTGGTTTAGCCCGTTCCTTCTCAGGGCTGTGGATAGCTCCATGGACCACACTGCAGCGTGTGCTTCCGTCTTCCTGCTGACTGACGTGGGAGTTGTTTCCAGGTGGAGACTATTACAAATCACCCTTCCTGTCCTACCACCCGAATTTCTGTAGGTGTCCTAAGAAGAGCTCTCATTTTTACCACCAGTAAGCAACTTGAACATGAGGACACAGCAGCTAACTTGAAAGTGGGGAAATCCAGAGAAATCCTTCTGAGAGACCCAATCCTGGACCTCTTAGGGAATGGAGATTCAGATTCATTTCACTTTCTGGGCCGGGAAATCAACACAGATTTCTTGAGCACGCGGAGTCTGAAAAGAAGGGGAGGAGGCCAAGGAGGACAGGGCCTCAGGCTTCCAAAAAGAAGCAGTCTTTGGGATGGGCTGAGAAGGAAGATTCATTTAGAGTAACCTGGAAATTATTTCAGTCGTTTGTGCAGAAACCCCTAGAAACGTCTGAGTCTCCTGGCTTCCTTGTCTTCCCAAGCCAGGTGGGTGCGGAAACCCCTCCATCCCCGTCCAAAGGAGCAGCTGGTCACACCTATCTGGACGTTGGAACCCACTGTCTGCACCTGAGGGCAATGGGGGCCAGTGGGTGGGGACCACACAGGATGGAGCTTGTCGCCTGGCAGCCCCCGCAGAGAAGATGGTGCACAAAACAAACCAGCTCGGGAACTTCCTGCAACGGTGCCGTCCAATCTGAGTTCCTGGAGATGAGAGTTTGGGTGCTTGGGTTCAAAGATGGGAATCGGATTGCGTTCCCAGGCTGGGCTCTACTGATGCTGCGTGTAAACACGTGGGATGTGGTCTGTATAGCTAGAGGATGGGGACTTGAAAAATCGTGCAGGGCCAGAGGGACAAATTCAAGAGAGGGTCTGGATTTGTGTCCCACCTCTGACTGCGGCTTGGTGAGTGACCATTCCCCTCTCTGGCCTCAGCGCCTCACTCTGTGGAATGCGGAGCAGAGTAGGAGACCTCTAAGGGCCATTCACTCTCCAACTTTCTGTGACTCTGTACATGCTCTGGGGGCGGAGAAGGCCTCCAAAATGAGACTGTCCAACATGAGAAGACTTTTATGATCAGGGCTGGGTGTTATAAACCACAGCCTTTCAGGAAGACCCACTGGCTAGCAAGGGTTCAGTTGAGAGAGCCCAGATAAACTCAGACCTGCCCTTGTGAGCTGTACTTGTCATGGTCAAGCACTGAAGATGGCTTTTACTCCTCGAAGAAAACTCACACACACACACACACACACGGATAAACTCGACACCTCACCACACAACCTTCTTCTTCACTTCGGACATCAGGAGCATCCCTCTGGGGGCTACAGAGAGCTCAAGCTCATAATCCATGGAACGGATATAACACAGTTTATTCAACCAGTTCCCCATTAATGCACATAGAGGTTATTTCCAGGTTTTTGTTTGTCTGTTTGTTTTGCCAACAGTGATGTAATAGACAGCCTCGTGCATACATTCTCACATACTGTGGTTTCTAGCCCACAGGTCAGATCACATCACTCGCCTCCTCCAAGATAAAACACAAACTCCTCAGCCTGGGTTTCCAAGCATGATCTGACCCTGCCGCCTTCTCTGAGCTCACTCTGGATCACCCTCGTGCCCATCAGCACCAGTTACGCCCACTCAGTTGCAAGGCCTTAACCTTGCCAAACCCAATCCTGCCTTGAGGCCCCTGTGCCAGCTGTTCTCTCTTAGAAGGCTCTTCCTTGATCATCAGTGACTTCTTCCTCACCGTTCAGAGCTCAGGTTAAATGTCACCTCCTCCGAGAAGCCCTCCTGCTTGGTCAAGTTTAAGTACCCACCCTCACTCTCTTATATTATATTGATATTAATTCTCCACACAGCCCTCTGAGGCTTGGATTGTGTCCTTTAAAAAGATACAGTTGTTGAAACTAACACAACATTGTAAATCAACTATACTCCAATAAAATTAAAAGAAAAAGATACAGTTGACCCTCGAACGATGCGGGGGCTGGGGGCCAGGACCCTCCACAAAGTTGAAAATCCATGTATAACTTATAGTCAGCCCTCTGTATACGTGGTTCCTCCAAATCCAAGATTCTGTATCTATGGATTCAGCCAACCTCAGATCATGTAGTACTGTTCTTTACTATTGAAAATAACACACGTATAAGTGGACCCACACAGGTCAGACCAGTGTGGTTCAAGGTCAACTCCTGGTACGCGTGAAAGGGACTATTTTGAAACAGTCTTTGCAGATGTAGTCAAGTTAAGATGAGGTCAGACTGGACTCGGAAGAACCCTAATCCAATTACTGGTGTCCATACAAGAAGAGATCATTTGCACAAAGACACAGAGAGGAGTAGGCCATGTGACAACAGAGATCAGAGTGACGCATCCACAAGCCAAACGCCTCCAAGTGTTGTTGGTGGCCACCAGGAGCGAGGAGAAAGGCAAGATTCTCCCTCGGAGACTCCAGAAGGAACCAACCCTGCACACCTTGATTCTGGACTTCCGGTCTCCAGAATTGTGGCGGCGTATATCCCAGTTGTTTTAAGCCAATCAGTTCATGGTAATTTGTTATGAATCCCTAGGAAACTAATACACAGCCCTAATCCCGACCCAGTACGTTTCTAGTTTCTTTGTTTATCTGCGGTCTGCCTCTCCCACAAGACAGTCAGCCCCATGAGAGCAGGGCCCTGTCTGTCCAGTTCGTTGGCTACACCCTCAGTGCCTGACACATTGTCATTTTTGGAATGGAGTGACAATGTGTTACGTCTGAAAGAAGTAGATTCCTAGAGGTGAGGTGACGGACTCAAAATGTGAGTGCATGTTAATTTTAACAGACCGTCAGATTACTTTCCCTCAAATGTTCTAGCGTTGCCCTCCTCCCAGCGGGGGTGAGGGTGCGCACTTCCCACATCCTTTTCGGCTCTGGACAGTCTTACTCTTTTAATATTTGCCATCTGGAGGGTGTACAAGGGATCTCATTTGCTGTTCTTTCATTTTCCTGACTATTGAGAAAGTTGATGACATTTTCATAGATTTATGTGCTGTTGCACTTTTCTTGTGAATTGCTTGCTCATATCTTTGTCCTTTTTTTTTTTTTGGCCGCACTGCACGGCATGCGGGATCCTAGTTCCCCGACCAGGGATCGAACCTGCGTCCCCTGTGTTGAAAGCACAGACTATTAAACACTGGACCCCCAGGGAAGTCCCATCTTTGTCCATTTTTTAATTGGTATGTGTGGTAGGCAGGATATTGCCCCCCACTTCAAAATTGTTTGTGTCCTAATCCCCGGAACGTGTGAATATATTAGGTTACATAGCAGAGGGGAACTAAGGTTGCAGGTGGAATTAAGGTTGCTAATAGGCTGACACTGAGATGGGGAAGATCACCCTGGATCTAGGTGGGCCCAGTGTCATCACAAGGTCCTTAAAAGTTGAAAGAGGAGGCAGAAGAGAGAGACCCAGAGAGACGGCAGCAAGGGGACTCAGCCTGACATTGCTGGCTTTGAAGATGGAGGAAAGGCACCAAGGGTCAGGGAGGCCAGGCAACCTCTGGAAGCTAGAAAAGGCAAGGAAACAGATTTTCCCTAGAGCCTCTAAAAGGAACGTAGACCTGCTAACACTTTGATTTTAGCCCGGTGAGACTCCTTTTGGACTTCTGACCTTCAGAACTACAAGATAATAAGTTTGTGTTATTTTAAGCCACTGAGTTTGTGATAATTTGTTAGAGCAGCAATAAGAAGTTTAGTGCACTATGCTACAAATAACAAATGCTGGAGAGGGTGTGGAGAAAAGGGAGCCCTCCTACAATGTTGGTGGGGATGTAAATTGGTGCAGCCACTGTGGAGAACAGTATGGACGTTCCTCAAAAAATTAAAAATAGAGCTACCGTATGATTCAGCAATCCCACTCCTGGACATATACCCTGAGAAAACCATAATTCAAAAAGATACATGCACCCCAATGTTCATAGCAACACTATTTACAGTAGCCCAAACATGGAAACAACGTAAATGTCCATCTACAGAGGAATGGATAAAGAAGATGTGGTCCATAAATACAATGGAATATTACTCAGCCATAAAAAAAGAATGAAATAATGCCATTTGCAGCAACAAGGATGCAACTAGAGATTATCATACTAAGTGAAGTAAGTCAGAAAGGGAAAGACAAATACCATATGGTATCACTTATATGTGGAATCTAAAATATGACACAAGTGAACTTATCTACAAAACAGAAACAGACCCACAGACATAGAAAACAGACTTGTGGTTGCCAAGGGGAAGCGGGGGGAGGGAAGGACTGGGAGTTTGGGATTAACAGATGCAAACTATTATACACAGAATGGATAAACAACAAGGTCCTACTGCAGAGCACAGGGAACTATATTCAATATCCTGTGATAAACCATAATAAAAAAAGAATGTATATATATGTATAACTGAGTCACTTTGCTGTACAGCAGAAATGAACACAACATTGTAAATCAACTATACTTCAATAAAAAAAATTTTTTAAAAGAAATGAGTGCACTATGTTTGAATTTTCTTATCAATTCACGGAAGCCTGTTATAGGTTAGGGATATAAATGCTTTATTTCCCTGCATCCATGCTACCCTCACCATCTGGTACAGGAACTACTGGTTTATAACCTACCTCCCTCCTCCTTGAGGGTCTGTACTTCATCTTGATATTTCTAGCAAACCAGCACCTGGCAGGTGCACCAAAAATGTGGAATGAGTGAAAGAACTGGTGAACTATAGTAATGTCTTCACATTCAGTCACCTCTGCATGCCCCCCATTCCTGTGCTCCACAAACACCGAGCCTTCGGATAATGGGGAGACCTGGGGACTGTCCCATTTCTTGGTGGTTTCCTGGGCTTAGCTCAGAGGTGAGGCTGCTCGTCAGTCCCCCAGATGACCGGGTCCCTGCCTCTCACTTGCCAGGTGGGGCTTGGATAGGCAGCGTGCTGGGGAGGGTCCTTGCACTCAGCCAGATGAAGAGGCTGCAGAGCTGACGTGGCTTCGGGAAGTGGGCACAGATGGAACGGGGAGGGTTCCCGAACCCCAGAGGACTCCCGCGTGTCACGGGCTGCAGCAGGACATTTTCCCATGAGGGCAAGAACGTGCTCGCTGGGACTCTGTCACGTGGCTCAGCAGTACTGGAGTGGTCTGAAGTCTGGGATACGGCAGAGGTGATGGAATATCTCCTCCAAGATTAGATGGTAAGAGACCGTCTTGGGCTCTCCCAATCTGCTGGGTCACTCACGCCGGGGGTAGCCCACGTCATGAGCAGCCCCGTGGAGCAGCCTCCGCGGCAAGCAACGGCAGCCTCATGCCAACAACCACATGAGCAAGCTTGCAAGCAAATTTTCAGCTCCAGCTGAGCCTTGAGATGCCTGCAGCTCTGTCCCACAGCTGAACACAATCGCATGAGAGACTCCAAGCCAGAACCACACAGCTAAGCTACTCCTGGATTCCTGACCTCCAGAAACTGTGAAATAATAATGTGTATTATTTAAAGCCATTAAGTTTTGGAGGAATTTGTTAGGAGGCAAGAGTAACAAATAGCGTTGGAAATCCTTTTCCTTCACAGTTTTGAAAGCTTTGCTCTGAGGCTAAGGTTCTAGCTTTCCAGTGTTTCTGCTGAGAAGTACGCACACAACCCACTTTGCCCCTGGAAGCTGTGGACCTTCTCTTTATCCTGCGTATCCTGAAACTGCACGATGATTTTCTGTCTTGGGTCTACATTTTCCATTGGGCTGGGGCCCTGATGGGCCATTTCAGTCTGGAAATTCATTTCTTTCAGTGCTGGGGAATTTTCTGGAATTATTTTATTGACTTCCTCCCTACCATTTTTTCTATTCTCTATTCCTGAAATTCCTTTTATTCATATTTTGAACCCTGGGGATTCATCCTTAATTTTTTACTCACTATCCTCTTTTCCTCCGTTTTCCATTTCTGTTTTTTTCCTTGATTTCTGGGTAATTTCTTTATCCTCTAACCTTTTAATAAAGCTTTTTATTTTCTTTCTTATTCTGTGTTCTCTTTTCTTTGTTTGTTTTGTTCTGTTTTTACGAAGTGTCCCATTTTCATAGCATCTTTTATTTTTTATAAATTTATTTACTTTTATTTATTTTATTTTTGGCTGCGTTGGGTCTTCGTTGCTGCGCGTGGGCTTTCTCTAGTTATGGTGAGCGGGGGCTACTCTTCGTTGCGGTGCACGGGCTTCTCATTGCGGTGGCTTCTCCTGTTGTGGAGCAGGGGCTCTAGGCACGTGGGCTTCGGTAGTTGTGGCACACGGGCTCAGTAGTTGTGGCTCACGGGCTCTAGAGCACAGGCTCAGTAGTTGTGGCGCACGGGCTTAGTTGCTCCGTGGCATGTGGGATCCTCCCCAACAAGGGATAGAACCCATGTCCCCTGCATTGGCAGGCAGACTCTTAATCACTGTGCAACCAGGGAAGTCCCATAGCATCTTGTTCTTATGTAATGGGTACTATATCTTCTCTTATCACTCTAAAAATATCAATACTAGAGCTACGGGAAATTTTTTTTTGGTTTGTTTCATTAAGTTTTCTTCTCTCTGCATAGTCTGTTCTTTCAGGTTGTTTTCTTCTGTTTGTTTTCTTTTCTCTCTTTCCTCATGTTGGAGTTTTCCTCAGAGGTCTGACGATCTTGGTTTACTAGTTGATATCTAAGAGTGGAACACTCAAGAATTGACTGGAAGCTCTTAGGCTTTATTGGGTAGAATGTAGTAGGCAGCAGCCAACCTTTTCTCATGCTGCACCAACCAGAAAATAAAACTGGATAAATTACAAAAATCATATTTTAAAGATATTGGAGCTCTGTGGAAAGTAAGAGGGCAAAATGAAACTAAAATTCCAGAGATGGAAGACTTCTTCCTAGGTGAGTTGGGTTCCTAGTCCTTGTCTTGCATGAGGACGTCGCTGAGTCAGGGTCCACACTGAGTGTTGGGCAGAGAGGTCAACTAGGGGGAAGGAGAATCCAGCAGAGCTTTGGACAGCCACGTGGACGAGCCTGAATGGCTTTACTGGATTGAAGCTCGAAGGCTGGGGGATGAAGTCTTGCTCACTGTCTGGCATCTGGGCTGGGGAGATTCCAAGAAGTGGGAGCTCCAACAGCCGGAGCTCCTTGGGCCTCCGTGTGTTTCTGTGTGCTCTCCCCAGCATGGCAGCTTCAGGGTAGGTCTTACATGTTGGCTCAGGGTTCCCAAAACACGAGTCCAAGAGGAAGAAGGATCCAGGACAGAAGCTGTATCACTTCTTACAATGCAACCTTTGAAGTCCCACCATTTCTCTCCTTGAAGCAGGCACCAAAGCCCACCCAGGTTTAAGGGAAGGAGAGTAGACCCCACTTCTTGACAGGAGAGTAGAATTCTCACGGAGCTTGTGGGACAGGAAATACTGTGATAGCCATTTTTGATGCACACTATCCTAATTTTTATGTATACCACGTCCTCGAAAAGTCACTGTATTCATTCACTATTGCAGTCACCACAGTGTGATGCTTTAAAAACACAGATTTATTATCGTATGGCTCTGGAAGCCAAACTCCAAACTGGGTCAGAGGTCCAGCTGGCCAAATCAAGGTGCTGGCACAGCCTCAGCTCGTCTGGAGGCTCCGGGAGAACCCATGCCCCTGCCTTCCCTGGCTCCCTTGGCTTGTGGTCCCTTCCTCTACCTCCACAGCCCATCACTCTGCTTCCACTACCGCATCCTCTCTGCCTCTAACCCCTTGCCTGTCTCTCAGAAGGACCCTTGTGATGACTTTGGGCCCAGCTGGATAATTCAGTAAGTCTCGCCATCTGCAAAGTCCCTTTGGCCATGAAAGGTACCATGTTCACAAAGTCTGGGGACTAGGATGTAGATATCTTCGGGGGGGGGCATTATTCTGTCCCCTACACTCACATACATAGAGCTGCTTGTATGTGTCTTTCTCGGCTGGCAGAGTCCTGAGGGGCTGCTCCAGTGGACCTAAGAACGCTTCACCCTTATCCCTGGGGTGCCCACCCTCCAGCCAGAAGCATCCTTCACCACGTACAGACCACCCCAGGACTGACATCAGCTCTAACACCTTCTTCCCTGGGCATCAAGCCTGCTCTCTGCTCCCGGAATTCTGAGCTAATACGGCTCCGTGGTCTCTTGCGAGCCTGGCCCAATCCCGAGAATCTATATGGCCCTGTGATGCAGGGTCCTTTTTACACGCCTGGTGAGTCCTTGGGTAACACGCTGACCCTCTTTAGGTTTTAACCTGGGAGGTGACACAAGCTGGAAGGAATAGGTGATCAAAGCCAAGTCCCACCTGTATTTAAATTCAGCTCCGTTAATAGGTCCCTGATGGACAGGTCAGCGAGGGGACAGTACGAGGGAGCTGAATGGCGAGAGCCTCTCAGGAGGAGGCCTCCTCAGCCTCTGCCCAGGGCGCCGCACTCAGGCTGGGCCACCCCTGTGCTTCAGCCCCCGTTGGACCCTGATGTCCCCACCTCCCCTGCTCTGATCACCACTGCCCACCCTTCGGCTCCTTCCCAGAGCAGACCCTTTTCCCATGTGACAAAGACACTCATTTCATCTCTCTCCTCTATAATGAGAAATTTCAAAGCTACAGACGAGTGCAGAGAGCAAAATAGCACACATCCATCTGCCACCTGTTCAGTGGTGATAATTTTAACAAAGTTTGCTTCTGATTTTTTTTTAAGGCATAAAACACTACAGGTATAATTGAAGTCCCCTGTGTGTCCCTTCTGAGTTCCTTTGTCCTCCCTAGACTGAACCCTTCCAGCCCTAGAGGAAACCACTCTCCTGGCTTGGATGTGTCCAAAAAGAGTGTGTCCACATTCTTTCCACATACATGTGCTTCTGTAAACAATAGATTACAGACATGATCCACGGCTACCTACAAATTCAGTGTAATCTCTATCAAAATGTCAACAGCTTTTTTCACAGAAATGGAAAAGCTGATCCTCAGATTCATATGGAATTGCAAGGGGCCTTGGATAGCCAAAACAATCTTGAAAAAGAAGAATAAGGTGGTGGGGCGGCATCTCATGCTTCTTGATTTCAAAACTTATGACAAAGCTCTAGTCATTAAAACAGTGTGGCACAGGCATAGGCTATATAGACCACGGGGATGGAATAGACAGCACAGAACTAAACCCTCCCAAATATGGCCAACCGCTTTTTTTTTTTAATTTTTATTGGCATATAGTTGATTTACAATGTTGTGTTAGTTTCAGGTGTACAGCAAAGTGAATCAGTTATACATATACATATTTCCACTCTTTTTTAGATTCTTTTCCCATTCCAGAGTATTGAGTAGAGTTCCCTGTGCTATAGAGTAGGTCCTTATTAGTTATTGGCCAACTGATTTTTGACAAAGGTGCTGAGATCATTCAATGGGGAAAAGACAATCTTTTCAACAAATGGCTCTGGGAAAACTGGATACTTACATGCAAAAGAAGTTGGGCCCCTTACCTAACACCACACACAAAAACTAATTCAATATGCATCAAAGACCTAAGCTTAAGGGCCAAAACTTAAAAATTCTTCTAAGAAAGAAGAGAAGTCTCAACCTTGAATTTGGCAGCAATCACATGGATTTGATACCAAAAGTACAGGTAACAGAAGAAAAAATAGATAGATTGGATTTCATCAAAATTTAGTCTGTTTTTCAGAGAATGACAAATACCATAATATATTGCTTATATGTGGAACCTTAAAAAATGATATAAATAAACTTACTTACGTAACAGAAATACACTCACAGACATAGAAAACAAACTTATCGTTACTGAAGGGGAAAGGGGGTGGCAGAATGATAAATTAGGAGTTTGGGATTAACAGATACACACCACTATATATAAAATAGATAACCAACAAGGACCTACTGTATAGCACAGGGAACTATACTCAATATCTTATAATAACCTACAATGGAAAAGAATCTAAAAAAGAATAGATATATATGTATATGCATAACTGAATCACTCTGCTGTACACCTGAAACTAATATAGCATTGTAAGTCAACTATATACTTCAATTAAAAATTTTTTTAATTAAAAAAATTTTTAAGAATATAGAGCTAAAAAAGGAGGATATGCAAAGAGAATATGAAAAGGTGTATTACTCACATATGAAGATTTCTGGGGAGAGCCTGGAAACTTCCCAAGCAGGTCCAAAAATGGCTTAAGAGAGGAGGGAAAGGAGACTGGCTTTGGGGTCATTAGAGGGTGGGGCTGGGGGGTGAGGGTTCACATGCATGGACCAGGGCTTGCATGACTGGAACTTCCTGATGAAGCAGCACACTGGCTTTCTGATGAGCTGGATGGATCTAAGACAGGAGGGAAGAGGGAGTGGTGGGGCTTGAAAGACAGCAGCAGTCAAACATCAACAATGGAGCCAGACTCTTTATTACAATCTGTGCCACGGACTGAAGGTGTGTGTCCCCTCAAAATTTACATGCTGAAGCCCTAACCCTCAATATATTCAGAGGTGGGAACTTTGGGAGGTAATTCTATTTAGATGAGGTCATGAGGGTGGTGCCCTCATGATGGGATTAGTGCCCTTGTAAGAAGAGGAAGAGACACAGAGCATCCTCTCTCCACCAGGTGAGGACACAGAGAGAAAGTGACCATCTGCAAGCCAGGAAGGAAGATCTCACCAGAAAAGGAAGTTTGATCCAGGACTTCCAGCCTCCAGAACTCTGAGAAATAAATGCCTGTTGTTCAAGCCCGCCAGTCTGTGGTAGTTTGTGATGGCAGCCTGAGCTAACCGAGACACTCTGTAAGTCTGCTGCTATTGTATTGTTTCTCGTGTCTATTGGTCTCGTGTTTTCCACCTATTCACATGATTTGTAATTTTTTTTTTTTTTTGGTCATGCTGCATGGCTTGTGGGATCTTAGTTCCCTGACCAGGGATCAAACCTGGGCCCCTGGCAAAGTTCATCACAAGACACTGAATATAGTTCCCGGTGCTGTACAGTTGGACCTTGTTGTTTATCCATTCTATATATACCAGTTTGCATCTGCTAACCCCAAACTCCCAATCCATCCCTCCTCCACCCCCACCCCTTGGCAACCACAAGTCTGTTCTCTATGTCTGTGAGTCTGTTTCTGTTTCATAGATAAGTTCATTTGTGTCATATTTTAGGTTCCACATATAAATGATATCATATGGTGTTTGTCTTTCTCTGTCTGACTTACTTCACTTAGTATGATAATTTCTAGGTCCATCCATGTTCCTGCAAACGGCATTATTTCATTCTTTTTTATGGCTGAGCAATATTGTGCTGTGTATATATACCACATCATTTTTATCCATTCATCTGTCGATGGACATTTAGGTTGTTTCCATGTCTTGGTTACTGTAAACAGTGCTATTATCATATGTTTCTTGATGGCCTTTTCCTCTGGCTGTATTTTGCATCCCAAGGACTGAAAAACTGTGCCTTGATAGCGCAGCCCCCAGCATCCTATACCGTAGCACACAGTGTCCATTAGGAAAGTGTAGAGCACCACAGTTCTCTAGTCATTCAGACTCGTCCACGTGGCTGTCTAAAGTCCTGCTGGATTCTACCCTCCACCAGTAGACCTCTCTGCCCAACATTCAGTGTGGACCCTGACCCAGCGATGTCCTCATGGAAGAAAAGGACTAGGAACCCAACTCACCTAGGAAGAAGTCTTCCATCTCTGGAATTTTAGTTTCATTTTGCCCTCTTACCTTCCACAGAGCTCCAATGTCTATAAAATATGATTTATGTAATTAATTCAGTTTTTTCCTAGTTGGTGAAGCATGAGAAAAGGTTGACTGCTACCTACTACATTCTACCCCTAAGTAGAACCTCTCTGGCTGCTTCATCTTTACTGCTGCCTATCATGGGACCATCCTTATTTAGGGGGTGGAGAAATGTGAAAATGTGGTCAAGACAATAATACAACTCGGTGGATGTTTTAGCTAGTTGAACAGCTGCAGTGGAATTTCTAAATATTTTTCTTTCTCACTCATGCTATGGAATTAATGCCTTCCTCTCATACAGGGAGATTTGAATTTTAAGATTCTCATGGCTCAAGCAATGTTTAACTCAACAAAATAAGTGTCAGTGGTGGTGTTTCGTCTATCTGCAATGAGGTGAAGAATAAAAGAAGGTAAGTTCAGGCATGCGATCTCATGGTCATCCTTTAAATCTTTCTTGCTTCGCAACTACTGTCTGGATCTACTCCTTGGGCTGGCTCAGGATCTGAAGAAACAGTAGAATAACTGAAAGAGGGTGAGTTTGGAGTCAAGCAGACTTGCTCTTAAAGCCCCGTGTTACCTTAAGGAAATGACTTAACCTCTCTTAAGTTCTGGTCTCTTCCTCTGTTAAGTAAGACAGACAATGCCCACCTCCCAGCGTTGTTGTGAGAATTATGTGGGGTCTAAAGTACCCCCACCCACAGGAAACGTCTATACATTGTCCTCATCGGTCCTCACTTGTCCTCAGCTTACTGTTCTGCAAAATTAAGGTGGTGCCAACAGTGCAGAGTTGTTTTGATTGTGTGGCTCAGGGAGACCATGTCGGTGAAGGGATTTGCAAATGGAAAATACTATGCACAAAGATTTGGTGTTCTTGGTGGCTGAGGCACCATATGCTTTATCTCATAGCAAAGTCCAAAGGCTGTTCTGGTTGATTTTTGTGTCTCCAAGCTCTGCACTGTCAGTACCATCCTCAAGTCCCCCCATCTTCAAAGAACAGCCAAGGGTCATCTCCCATGGGAAGCCTCCTTGCAGGGGACCCAGCTAGTACTAGTGTGCTGGTACTTCAGAGCCCGGTGGGCTACTGTCACCCATCTAATCCTTGGGTTACTCTCACCCACCCCTATTAGGTTGCCACAGTGGTGCAGAGCCTGGACTCACACAAACCAGCAATCAAATCAAATCCCACCTCTGCAACTTACTAGCTGGGTGACTTCGGGCAAGTCCCTTAAACTTTCCGCCATCACTTTCCTCATCTGTAAACCAGGGACATAATTATACGGGCACACCTCCGAGATACCTCAGGTTCCATTCCAGACCAGTGCAATAAAGCAAATATCACAATAAAGTGAGTCATATGAATTTTTTGGTTCCCGAGTGCACATAAAAGTTTTGTTTACACTATACTGTAGTCTATTAAGTGTGCATTATGTCTTAAAAAATGCACATACCTTAATTTAAAAATACTTGCTAAAAAAAAAAGCTAACCACCATCTGAGCGTTCAGGGAGTTGCAGTAGTGACATCAAACATTGCTGATCACAGACCACCATAACAAATAGGAGAATAAAGAAAAAGAAATATTGAAATATTTCGAGAATTACCAAAATGTGACACAGAGACACAAAGTCAGCAAATGTTGTTGAGGAAATGGCGCGGATAGGATTGCTTAAGGGCAAGGTTGCCACAAACCTTCAACTAGTAAAAAGTGCAGTATCTGTGCAGCACAATAAAACGAGGTCTGGCCGCACCGACTTTGCAGGACTGTTGTAAGCAATGGATGAAACAACAGGAAGCCTGGTGTACAAGGCAGATACCTGCAAACGGCAATCGTCCCTCTCCCTGGGTCCCTGTCCCCTCCCGCGCCCACATGCCTAGCTCTGCGCTGGGTCAGCATCTACACTTCTCCGCAGCCAAATCTCCTTGCGGTCCTGCTCACCGAAGAACGGCGCCCCCTCGGCTTCCCCATCTCCCTGGCAACAGGGGGCGCGGCTCTAAGGGGGCTGGGCCAAGGGCCAGTGGGAGCCAATGAGAGCGCGAGAAGGTCTCCAAGGAGCCAATGGGCGCGAGGTGGGGCGGGGCCGGGTCCTCTGGATGCCCCTCGCGGGGGCTCCCTGCCGGCCTGCGCTGTCCGTGGGGATGCGAGCAGGGCACCGGGCCAGCCACAGGCTTCCACCCCCTTCCCAGCCCGGGAGAGCACGAATAAATTAGCTATTCTTAGTAGGGCCTGAAAGGGAGCCCTTTCTGTCTAATAAAGAAGCCGAAGTTTTGTATCTATTTCTCAAACCCAAACAGTACAGTGATGTGGTCTGCCCGGTTCCGCGTCGGTGGGACCCGGGCAGGCCCGGGGTGCTGGGTGCCCAAAGGGGCCTCCTGGGCAAAACCCGAGTGGTTTCTGCTCTGCTGGGCTCTGGCGAGGAGAAAAGATCATCTGTGGGGTTGGGGCATCCCCTGGGGTTCTGGCAGTAGGCGGCTTCAGCCCTCCGCCAGTTTGGTCCCCGGGCCTTCCCTCGGCAGCGCCTCTGGACCGGCCTAAAGTGGGCGGGGGCTCGGGGCTGCCGGTGGCCCCTGCGGACCTCACAGCCTCAGCCTGAGCCCTGCCCCGGCCCAGCTGCTTCTGCGTCCTCCTCACCCACCACCCCCTGCGCCTGGGCTCCTGGGATCCTCACACAGAGCCCTTCCCCACGTTCCCCACAAGGTCTTCCTCGGCTGCTGCTTCTCTTCCTTCCGGCCTCAGCTTCCCTGACCACCCACCTGCAGGAGAGCCTTCCCGCCCCATCATTCTCCAGCACATCATCTGCATCTCCTTTCCGGGGCTTGTCCCAGTATGGAATCATTAAATCATCTGTTTGCTGTCTACTCCCCAGCTAGTGTCAGCAGCTGCACCAGGCTAGGGGCCATGCCGTCTTGTGCACTGTGTATCCCAGGACACAGAGTAGACACTCAACAAATACACGTTGAATGAGTGAATGAATGAATCCAAAAATGCCACTGAAGTACCTCCTGGAACCATTCTTGCTGCTGATTGACGAGTCTGACCAACAGCCCTGTCCTCCACATTCACCGGAAGGGAGGCTCATCACTGGTGGTGGAACCACGTGGGGTCCTGTACTAAGTGACTCTATGGTCCAACATGTCTATACCGCTCTCTCTCACACAACTAAAAGGAGGAAAGCTCCTGCCAGCATCTCAGACCTTGGGGATTTTCTAGAACTGTGGTGGATGGGATGCCCAGAAATTCCTGAATATCTTATTGATATTTTATTAAGTTGAGAGGGTCTACACTTGTCAAAATTATAATAAAAGTGACCGTTATGTACTGAGTGCTTGCTATGTTCCTGTACCAGGCATTTCCCTGTCTCAGCTCAGGATAACATAATGAAATGCCACAGACTGGCTGGCTTAAATAAGAGATATTTACTTCTCGCAGTTTGAGAGACTGGGAAGTCCAAGATCAAGGTGTCAGCAGATTCAGTTCTGGGTAAGGGCCTACTTCTTGGCTGGCAGGTGACCACCTCCTTGCTGTGTCCTCACATGGCAGAGAGAGAGAGCTCTGTTCTCTCCTCTTCTTATAAGGGCACTAATTCCATTGTAGGGTCCCCACCCTCATGACCTCATGGAAACGTAATTACCTCCCAAAAGCCCCACCTCCTAATACTATCACATTGGGAGTTAGGGTTTCAATATAAAAAATCTGGGGGGCACAGGCATGCAGTCCATAACATCCCTACAAAGACTATAGTCTCTACAGAAATAGCACAAAGTAAGTGATTAATCTCCTTTTGTAGAACTCAGGTGCAGGGAGGTGATATGACTCATTCAAAGTCACAGAATAAAGCCAAAGGTCAGTGCCCTCCCCCTGCAGTAAGCTGCTCCCTCAAACCACTAGCTCACCCCTATCACATGGAGATCACACAACAGGCCCCGGACTCTGGTCTGCCTGGTCAATTAATCATGGAATTCGTGGCTGAAGAAAAAAACAAAAACTCAGAAAAATAGCATCCTGGATTGGATAGTATCTTTTGCCCTAAGCATCCCATTTTTTTTTTAAGGTATATTCTTTTTTTTAAATTAATTAATTAATTAATTAATTTTTGGCTGCGTTGGTTCTTCCTTGCTGCGTACGGGCTTTCTCTAGCTGCTGCAAGCGGGGGCTACTCTTCGTTGCGGCACGTGGGCTTCTCATTGCAGTGGCTTCTCTTGTTGCGGAGCACAGGCTCTAGGCGCCCGGGCTCAGTAGTTGTGGCACGTGGGCTCAGTAGTTGTGGCTCACGGGCTTTAGAGCACAGGTTCAGCAGTTGTGGCGCACGGGCTTAGTTGCTCCGCGGCACGTGGGATCTTCCCGGACCAGGGCTAGAAGCCGTGTCCCCTGCATTGGCAGGTGGATTCTTAACCACTGCGCCACCAGGGAAGCCCCCAAGCATCCCATTTTGGATTCGTTTATTTATTCCTTCATCCCACAAAGGTGTGTTGAGAATCTACTCTGTATCCAGGGATACACACTGCACAAGGCAGCAGAGGGTCCCCGGCTCCACAGGTGTGTTTCTGAAATTCAGGGGCAAGTGCATCAGAAGGACCATCCAGGCAGGGCCGCATCCCAGGGCCCAGGGTTTGCTGCTTCTCTGTCCCCAGGGTCTCCCCCAGGTCCACCTTCCCTCCAGCAGAGCCATCGGCGCCCCACACCTCCCCTTTGTTTCTTTATTTTTCCACCACATCGGAGGAGTTTTTTAATGGGGGAAAGGGCCTAGGAATGGGGTTGTTTGAGGACAAGGAAATGAGCCACTTGCTGTGATGAATGTTCTTGAAAAGCAATGTATTTTTTCATGGGTAGCTCGCCGGGCTTGGGAACAAAAGTGCTTTGGCTGCCTATCAAATATTAACAGAGGCGAACTGTTTTCTCGGCGGTTCTCTTTCCCCACACACGCTCACTTGCGCCTCTCCCTAGGCATGACAGAAATGACATCGAGTTCAAGGGCTCCCTGGGGTCCCCTCCCGGGATGAAGTGGTGGCTGCTCTCAGGGACCCTGGGACCCTCTCCCTCGCACCCACCCTCTCCCCTCTCCGCTGAAAGGACATTCCCCCCCTTCCCCATGGGAGGGGAAGGAGTGGATCCCCAGGCAACCAGAGGTCAAGTGGAAACCCTGGACGTACCAAGGCTGCCCGCAAGTTCAGCAAGAGAGGAAGTAGCCCTGCGCCTTTGCCCCAGCCCCCAACCACATCCCCCATCAAAGCAGCCATCCTGACATCTTCCCCGGTTTCCAGTCCCCCTCCCCCACGCTGAGCCCGTTCACTTCCCACCGAGGATGGGCCCCAAGGCATCGGAGTGTGTCTGCGGGGAAGACCTCTCAGGCCACTGATGCTCTTAACCACTCGCTGGGACCCTGCTTTGCCCGATGATGGTTGCATCTGGCTCTCTGGGGGAGGCCTTTCCATCCCTGCGAAATAGGACCTAAAGCAAAACAGGGCCTTCCCAGGACCAGGGAGGAGCGAGTGTCTGAAACTTACCGTGATGAGAGCCTGAGTTTCAGCAATAATTCCAAGAAGCCAGAAGTCTCCTGCTAGCTTGCATCCTGCGAGGAAGACCAGAACAAACCCCGCCTCTCACTCCAGCTCCCCTTTGAGCTGACTCCTGCTGTTCCATTTGCCGAAGGGACAGTTGTCAGAAACAAGAGGCTAGTGGAGGGGACCCTCAGCCTGGACAGAGAACAGACCTCCCCGTCTAATCATACTGGCCACGTGTCTGGAAGAGTGACCTACCTTCCCCAGCAAAGGGCTGGGGGCAGGGACTTGGGTTTGTTCTCCTGAAGGGGGACTGACATTTCCCATCTCAGTGATCACGGAAAAGAAGCCTTTATCCGCTCTGAAAAGAACTTGAGACAGGAGCAGGGGGTGGGCTTCCTTTCGCCCACTCTGCCAGCCCCAGTTCTGGAGCTGGACAGATCTCTGGACTGAGGTCCCCAAACCCAGCTCCTGGCAGAGCTGCAGAGGCGGGGCGTGGAAGGGGCAGGCCTGGGCCCTCCTCCTTCCTTCTGGGGCTGGTAGCCAGACTGCAAAGAGGGCCTCCAAAAGAGCTTGGCCTCCTGGTATCACCCACTTTCAGAGTCCACTCCCCTGCAGTGCCGGCTGAAGCTTTTGTCTAGCAGAACGTGATGGCAGTGACGCTTGGACTTCTGAGGCTAGGTCCTGAAAGCCTTGCAGCTCCTGCCAGGGTCTCCTGGGTGATGCATCTGGGGTAGCTGGGCTCCATGTAAGAGGTCTGACTCTCCCGCCAGGCTTGGAGGGCGTCCACAGAGAGAGGCCATGTGGGGAGACAGCTACCCGGCGGGTCCCCAGTTCCCCCAGCCACCCAGCTGGAATGCCAGGCGCGCCAGTGACACAGCCCTGTAGGATGAGATGCCCAGTGAGGCCTCAGGACTCCAGCTCCAGCCACCACCTCACGACAACCACAAGAGAGGCCCCAAGTGAAAACCACCCAGCTGAGCTCAGTCAACTCCCGAAAGAAAATGATAACTCCCTATTGTAAGCCACTGTGTTTCAGGGTGTTTTGAAATGCAGCACAGAAACCTGGGACAGAGATCCCGGTCTGGAGAAGCAAGAGCTGTGCAAGGAATTCCCCAGGCCAGCTGGCCATCGGTTTCAAGCAGAGGCTTTGAACTCACTCAGTTAAGGAATCTTTTGTCCACTGGAAATCATGATTAGAACTCTGATATGGAAAAGAGATAAAAGCATGTTAGTAGCTCTCTTTTTAAAAAGGTGTGGGAGCAATCTCCCCCTTCCCCACCGGCCCAGCAGCAGCCCCCGGGCAGTGAAGGAGGCTCCACCAGCTCTCCCAGGTCTCTCTCCCTCTTGCTCTCTTTTCTTTTCCCCCAACAAAACAAAAGAAAACACGTCACAGCAGGCTTCCTTCAGCCAAGCTCCCCTGGTCCAGAGGGTATCCTGATGGGGCGTCCTGTACCTCTGAAAGTAGCGCACTCAGGCTCTTCCCTTTATTAGGCCCCATGTCCTCTGGCGACGCCCTACCTTCCTTCATCAAAAGACACCAGCGGTCCAGCCAGCCCCCCTGAGATGCTAGAACACCTTTTCTGGCAAGAGTCACTGTTATCAACAGACGTTGTTATCAGCTCACCTTTTAGACAGAGGAGAGGCAAGTAGATATAATCCCTGTTGTGCCAATGGGGAAACTGAGGCCAAAGAAGTTCAAGCTCTCGGTTGAGCAGGAGGAGAAATTTCTCCAGCCTCAGTCAAGCCTCTCTTCACAGCGGCATGGGCTGCTCGCCCAACCCCTGCGTGCATGAAGCGGTGGCCGTGGGCCTGAGGGCAGGGCACACCTTGCTCTCCCAAAGCCAAGCCAAGCTGGACCCCAACTCTTCCCCAGCACCTCACGGAGCAGAGTGACCCAGCACGGCCCCTCCCTACCTGGCTTGTCCTACTTGATGCTGGAGACTCAGCTCCTCCACGAGAGGCGGTGGCCACGGCCCTCCCCACGGAGACGGCATGTCCCGCATCGACCTCGTTCCCTTTTCATCCTTATCGCCGAATCCCCAACTCTGTTTTGCTCCTAGTGCTGACTTCTCGGGGAGAGCAAGCCCTTGCATAACAAGGTCTTGACTTGTCTCCAAAGCCAAGGTTTGTTCCAATGGCTGTGACTTTCAGCCTCCCCACATGTCCTTGAGAAGATGAACCACGCTTTTGTACCACAGGACATGCCAGGAATAGCTCCCACACGGTGCTTTTGGGAGGGGGGCTGTTCTAGAGGAAGAGGCCACAGCTCAGCCAGACATCTAAAAGGTACCATTAAGATGACGGACGCCTTTTTCCGTGGTGCCTTGAGCAAGCCATTGTGCTTTATTACTCATCTCTTCCGTGGGGAGATCACGGCGTGAGAGTGTCCTGGGCTCCTTTGGCCGGGACGCACGCTCTGGGGTCCACACTCACATCCTGGGGAAGAAAGGATGCGGGAGCAGGGCCTCAGGATGTTTTACCTCTGCATCCCTGCCTGGACGCAGGGCTTGGGCAAAACAGACAAGGGTCCTTTCCATGCCTCTGTGGCCCCGTCACAGCCACCATCTCTCCCTCGCCGCGATCACCTCCCCCCAAGATCGGCAGATTTTCCCAACTGTCTGCAACTTCCCATCAAGGGAAAAATCCCAGAGGCAAAACCAGATTTCTGACCAATTTAGAAGTGTCTGGACACACTCCACAAACAACAACAGTGAAAGCCACCAATTACCCAGTCGTTACAATGACCAAGGGCAGTCCCGGGCGCTTGACACCCCTGCAAAGGGTTTGGCCATCTCACTTGTCCAGAGTCTTGGGGAAGTTAAGAAACTTGCTACGTGGTACGTAATGGCAGAGCTGGGATTCGAAATGACCCCTGGCTGGTTCTAAAGCCACCGTGTTCTGCCCATTGGTGACACTGCCCTTGTGATTCAGGGGGCAGAATCTAAGACAGAAACGAGGCTGGATTCAAGGCCTGGGATGAACTGGGTCAGCCTGAGCCAGACAATGGGGGTTGGTGACCTCCCTGCCCCCAACCAGCACTCCCTGGCTGGCCTCCACCAGGCAGACACACAGGATGCGGAACCGGGTGGATCCTTGGGGAGCATCCAGTGGAAGAAAGGGAATCAGGAGCTGAGGACCCACTATGCAGTAGGGCCATCTCCATAGGAACTTGGTGATCCCTAGAGAAAGCCCATGAGCTGGGGGTTGCCTGACCTATTTCACAGATGGGGAAGTAAAGCCTCACCGGGGTCACAGGACCCAGGAGACATGCACATTTCAGGCCAGTCCTGTTGACTCCAAGGACTGTGCTTTCCCACCACTACCCCACGCTGCTTTGACGTGGAAAGAGCCTGATTTTGACCCCACAGGGACCCAACTCCCTGTTAACCACCGCTGGGTACCACTCTTAGGGCCCTAAGCAAACAAGGCCATGTGATATCTGCCTGCTTCCCAAATCACCTTTACGCTCATATGGGATAACATCTGGGTGATTACTGTGAAAAAGAACAGTTTCGAATTCCTTCATTGTCCAGAAATGGGTTCCGTTGCTGTGCTTTAAAAATTGTTTTTCCCTCCTTTGGTATGTTAAACCTTCTCTCCTGAAATATTATAATTATCTTTGTTGACACCATCGCCTAGCTTTTTAAGGTCTTTCTGTGTAAATACAGCAAAGATAAATTTCAGGCCAACTCCCGTCTGAATCATTCCAAGCCTGGAACGCTGAGGGGTCCGGGTGCGTGAGCTTTGGCTGTACCTCGAGGCAAGAGGAGGAATACATTACCCCTGACCTTTCCAAGAGGAGCTGGATGAATGAGCCCCGTCCACCGGGAAAAAGTGAGCTTTTCCCTGGCCCCGACCCGACTGTGACCTGAGGCTCGCTCCCGGAGCCTGGAGATGGGCTCATGCACGGGGCGAGGTTCATGCCTGGGTCTGTGCTTGACGCCTTCAGTTTGCAGCCCAGGGCCACCCTTCGCCGGCCCTGCTCTCTGCCCCAGGACGCAGACCCATCTGGGTTCCCTGGCCCTCCACCTTCCTGTGGATTTGGCCCTGGGAAGCCCAGCAGGAGATGGGAGGAGATTGAGGCTGGGGTATATATGTCTCTGAGGTTCCCTCCCAGCAGGTCCCCCCGCCTAGCGATCCTCTCCACACTGGTTCCACTGACCGCCTCCCCTCCCCCCCGCCTCTGGGTGGTCAAGGCCCCTCTGGGACCAGCCTCAGGCTGCTGCACTGGTCTTTGCCTGGGAGCCCTGATACTAGGAATAGGAGCCACCATTTACAGAGGCTTCTCTGCTCAGTCATTTTATCTATGTGATGGTACATAATTCTTACAGCAGCCCTTTGAGGAAGGCATCCCCATGTTTCGGATGAGGAAACCAAAGCGGCAGCCGCTAAGTAGCTTGCTCAACGCACTCACTGGTAAATGGGGAGGGCAGGATTACAGAGTTTCCGCCAAGCGGACCACCTCCCGCTGGAACCATAGCCGTAGCTCCCCAGGGCCAGTAACAACCTCCACCCCCAGGGCAGCCATCTTTGTCCCAGCACCAGTGTGACACTTTTCTAGACCCTCCTACTTCCACTCAAGACTCCTGACCACCTGGGTTTTCCCCAAAGACTGGGCCATCCTTGCTCCCCACCAATGCCAAGGATGGGGTCCATCACTTGGCTAAAATGTTTGCTGTCCAACACAGAAGCAGTGCATTTTGAACTTGACGGGATTGGAACCCAGCAGTCTCAGCCCCGTCCCCACTTCTGTTCCTGGATCTGCATCTCATCTGACCTTTTGGCCTCCTCTTCACACTAACCTCTCACTCCTTTCTCTTCCCCTCTTGTTGCTCCATTTCCCAAAAGTGTTCACAAGTGTAGACTGACAAAGAAAGAAAGAGAACTACCTGCTTTATAGACAATGAATAAGGAATGTCATCAGTAGACATAACAGTCAACATAAAGTACATCAACACGATATTGAAATCAGCCTCTGAGGAAAAAGGTACGATTGACTAACAACTAAAGAAAGAACTAAATCTTCCTCATGAAGTTTAGATCTGTACCATGTGCTCAAGAGAAACTGGACTTGGTAGAAACAATGGCTAAACACACACACTCACACACACACACACACACACACACACGTACTCACAACAGCAGAAGCAAATTATAAAGGGACAAAAAAACTGACCTATGAATTAGCAGAAATTTTTGTTATAAAATTTAAACTGATTGGATGAATATAATTTCAATTAAATAGCACAGAAAAAAATAACAGAAATGATCATTAGACTGTTTAAAAACCTAGAAATGAATTGGTGTGCTATGTGTTCTGAAAACTAGTTTCATAATGAGATTTCATCAGTGTTGACGTAATTCTATTAAAACAAAAATATTCCAATGGTTTTTGGGTCAAAATAGCCTCAGTCTTAAAGGGGTAGAATCAAAATGGCTGAGGACTTCAACTTGCCATCTCACCTCCAAAAGGGCCACCAGCACCCCACCCTGCCACGCCTTTGGACCTGAACCTCCACCCCACCCCATGTTCCTGATCCAGGCCCCACCCCAGTGTCGGACCTCCAGACTCATTTCCCCTTCACAACCTCCTGATTATGAGTGGAGTGTCCTCTCGGCATCTCACTGCCCACCTGCCCAGGCCCAGACAAGGCACAGTGACCTCTAAGTGATTTTAGCCCAGGAAGCATGGTTCCCATCAACTGCACCCCAGCCTGCCACCCATCATCACCCTCCCTAGAAGCCTCCTGGATCTCATGCAAATAAGGTTCCCAGAGCCCCGTCCTGGGCACTGGAGCTCCAGAGTGGGAGCTGGACAGGCTCGCTAAGCACACCAACCACCACAGAGCTAAATGTCTCGGGTGCCTGGCAAGCGCTGGATATTCTGTAGTACATTACGTATATTATTTCCAAGCCTCCTAGAAATCCTGCAGGGCAGGTATTAACCCCTTTTTCAGAGGGATAACTGGGGCTCAGAAAGATGTGAACAAGTTGCCCAAGGCCACCCCATTATTAAAAGGTGGAGGTGTAATTAGAACCCATACCTAACTGGATTCTAAAGTCCGTTATGGTCTCCACTCTGGGGATGGCAGAGCCCTGCTGAGAACAACCAGCGAAGTAGAGAGATCGAAAATAAACATCTGTTAGAAGGCTTAGAGAGCTCCCCAAGCAGTAAGGAATTGGGGTGCACAGACTATGAGCACAGAGGAGCCCAGAGCAGTGACCCCAGCATGGGGCCACTTTCCTCCAGAAGATCCTAAGAAAGTGAGAACACAGTTGAGAGCCTGAATCAGGCTTCCGAGGGATCTGGGACAAACTCTGGAATTCAGGGCCCACTAGGATATCCTGGTAAACATCCCAGACTTTCAGTTGAGACCCAAAGGCTACACCCCAAGAGTAAAAGTGAACGATTCACACAGAGTCTGAAGCTCAACATTTGGCTGGATTAAGGTGATCTGGGATAGTGGAGCCCCTAGCCTCATAGGCTGCCAGAACCAAATATAAATCTTTTCTTAAAAACTGTAACATAGGGACTTCCCTGGTGGCGCAGTGGTTAAGAATCCGCCTGCCAATGCAGGGGACATGGGTTCGATCCCTGGTCCGGGAAGATCCTACATGCTGCTGAGCAACAACTACTGAGCCTGCGTACGGCAACTACTGAGCCCGTGTGCCTAGAGCCTGTGCTCCACATCAAAGAGAAGCCACCACAATGAGAAGCCCGTGCACTGCAATGAAGAGTAGCCCCCACTCGCTGCAACTAGAGAAAGCCACACGCAGCAAGGAAGACCCAATGCAGCCAAAAATAAATAATAAATAAATAAAGACACTGCCAAACCACTAAAAAAAGAAGAAGAAGAGGCAAAATGGAGAAGGAGACCCTTCTGAAAAGAAAGAGCTGAGATTTTTCTTCATGTGTGTGCTCTTCGCATTTAATCCATTCTAAATAATTCGAGTTTCTGGATTCTTTTGTCTTTGCTTTCCCTATTCTATTTCCCACCATCCCTTGTTCCTAATGGGTACCTTTTGAGACAAATTAGGGTTCAGATGTTGGCCCCATGCAACATTAGTGAATTAGAAGGCAACATTTTCTGGGGCCTTCGGTGAACTGTGAGAAAGGATGATCATTCCTCCCCTGGACAGTAGAATGTGAGGCCTGGAACTGCTGCAACTATTTTGTGAGCATACAAGAGTAGTCTTGGGAGGTGGTTGACACTACAGACACAGAGAAAGTGGGCTCTTCTCTCATTAGATCACCCAGTTAAGGCATGCCTGAAGCCAACAACATACACACACACACACACACACACACACACACACACACACACGTCTCTGATTATTTGGAGCAATAAATTCCTTTTAAGCCAGTTTGAATCAGTTTGTGGGTACTTGCAACCAAATCTGCCCTAAGTGATATAAAATGTTGGAAGTAAAACTTCTCTCTAGAAAGTTTGAAACCAAATCTATCTTGAAGTATATGCAAGGGCCTCTTGCACCCACTCCAATATTTAGTATTGTCATTTTGAATTCTGCTTCTGATAGGCAAAACAGTAATATTTTCTCTTTAGTTTAAATTTTCCTATCTCTGATTTCCTGTGAAGTAGATTTTAAGATGTTTATAAACATTTGAATTTCCTCTGTTGTATATTGTTACTTTATGGCTATGACTTCCCAAGACCTTAGATTTCCATTTTTTTCCCCTTGCTTCCATTGTTCAATTTACTTCAATAAACAAATTTTTTTTTTTACAAGCCTCATCAGACTGAGGGCCAAACACTGAGCTGCGTGGGACAGGAGCCACGGAATCAAACGGACAGGGCTCTGTCCTGGAGAGACCAACACTCTGGTAATGGTGGACAGACAAGGATGCAAACATCTGGGTCAAAGGCTGATGACAGGCCTGCAGGAGGAGATACACGTTATGCTTATTAGGACTCTCACCTTTTATGATCACTGAGTTATTTGGAATTATTTCTACCATCTAACCTTGTATTTTGTTTGTATATGCTTTTCCTTGGCTTATTTTTTTCTCCTCTCTTTCCTTGTCTTCACTTTACTGATTGAGTTTTCATTGTTTCTTTCTGTTCAACCAGTTTGAAAGTTATATATTCTATTTCTATTTTTTTACATTTCAGTATATATTCTAGTGCTAGCCCACTATATTTTAAGATGCATACCTAAGCCTAATCAGTGTCTCTATCCTTCAGCCAAATGATACATGGAGCTTAAATTATTTAACTTCAATCAACCAATTAACATTTAGCATGTATTTCACTTCCACCTCATTTTTAAACCCCTTCAACAGATTATTTTTTTAATAAATGCTTATTTGGATTTACCCACAGGCTTACTAATTTCTTTGCTTGGTTAACTACTTTCATCACACCCCTTCCTCTGGACTCAGTTTTCTTGTTACTGAAGAAGATCCTTTCTTAAACATCAGGTGAGAGGCTGTGAGTAATAAACTCATTCAATTTTTTTTGAAAACTGTCTTATTTCATCCTCAGTCATGAATGATTGTTTAGCTGGACACCAGTGATCAAGGTGACAGTTTGTTTTTCTTCAGGTTTTTGATGATTTTATCCCATGGTCTCCTGGCAACAGTTGTTTCTGCTGAGAAGTCTGCTGTCAGCCTAATTAGCATGCCTGTTTCGTTTCTCTCTACTCTGCCTGCTATGTTTGTCATTTCATAATGATGTGTCTAGGTGTTGATTTGTTTTTATTTCAGTTTTTTGGAACTTGATTTGTGTCTTCAATTTTTCTTCACTATTCCCTCCTCCTGGAGAGAATGTGTATCTGGACTATTTCATTCTATCTCCCAGTCTCCTAACATCATGGTTACAGTTTTCTTCTCCTTATCTCTTCCTGTGGAGTTTTCCCAGACCTATCTACCACCTCCCTATTTCTCTCTGTTTCAATGATCCATTGAGTTGTGAGTGTTAATTACTACATTTTTATTTCTCGAGATCTATTTGGTTATTGTTCACATTTGTCTCACTTTATGATTGTTTTTCTTATTTTATCTTTTTAAATATTTTGATCATACTTATGTTACAGTCTCTTTTTGTTCAATGTTAGATTATTCAATTATTTCTAGTTCTTAGAATAGGAATCTTCTGTTTATTGACTCTTCAGGACTATTTTAAGGGACAGAAAAATCCCACATAAAACAGACCTAAGCAAAAGTAAGTCAATTGGTTCATATAACTGAAAAGTCTGGGTTATCTCAGCTTTAGTCACAGTTTGACTCAGGACCAAAACACAGGGCGTAATTTCTCTTTTTTTTTTTTTTTTTTTTTTCTGTGTCTTGGACCCACTTCTTCTGTGTTGGCTCTATTCTCAGACATATAATTCCTCATGAGTGACAAGAGAGCTGCCAGCAAGCCAGCAAGAGAGAACCTCTGGTCCCGTAGCCCCTCTAAGAGTCCTAATATTGCCTCTGGTTAGTCCAGCTTAGATCGTGTGCCCACATCCGCACCAAGGCCTGTGGTCACGGGAAGGAGACAGGCTGACTGGCTCGGCCTGGGGCGGAGCCCCACAAGTCCACTTTGTATGCAGGAAGGGCAATCGCCAAATGGGCCACTGGAAGAAGGAAGGGTAACGGATGCTGGGAGGCATGGTGTGTAGGCGAGGGTAAGTTTCATTAAATGTTGGAAGACTGAATGAGTTTAGTCTGACTTTTATCTGATTCATGAGTTTGCCTTCTGCACGTGTCCTTCTCCACACACACATGCACACACATGCACACACGTGCACACACACCGAGATAGCTCCATCCCCTGTCTTGATAGATGAGCAAGCCCAGCGCAGAAAGCTCCTTTCCCAGTGGTTCTCATTACAGCACTGGGGCTGAGACTCTGGCTGGCCTTCCCCTGAACTCAGCTCACCCCAACTCACTCTGCCTGGCCCTGCCTGGGTCACATCCTTCCCCTGCAGCCAGGGACAGGGGCAGCCCCACAGAGCTGCACAGTCTGAGAGTGGGGGAGGGGTGGTCCCTAAGGAAGGTGGGGTGCTTACCCGAGAGAAGGGGGACGGATGCTGTCAGACAGAAATAGTAGTTGTCCTCTTCAAAGAGAAACCCACCAATTCCCAAAGCCAACCTGTTCCCATTGGGCAGCTCAGCCCGCCCTGCCCTGCTCAGCCTCCCTGGACCTCCCACCCCCAGCCGCACCATGCCAAGGACACTTTACGGTTTCTCTGGTATCTCCCATCCACAGATTTACTTTGAAGCTTTTCTCTAATTTCAGCCTGAACCACCTTCTAGAGTAGTGAGCTCCTAAATGGGTCACCCCCTCTCTAAAGCACGGCTTTCTTAGTCACTGGGATCAGGAATCCTCACTGGTGCCTCTTTGGAAATCCCTGGTCCAGAACACGATGGATTCCATATTCCTTGATCAAATGCCTTAATGACTCCATCCAGGCCTCAGGCAAGCCTCTCCTCTCCCAAGATGAGCCGCAGCGTACAGACCACCCTCTCTTCTGTGACCCGGCCCCTTCCTGTGTGGTCAGACAGACCACTGCTGGTCCCAACCCCACCACTTAGAAACGGTGAGACCTTCGGTGATTTTCCCAACTTTTCTGAGCCTCAGTTCCAAACCTGCAACATCAGTATAAAGATGCTCACCTGCAAGGTCAGGGGGAGGAAGTACTAACGGCACTGTTGGCAGGGGAGCCCAGGCACCTCGCCTGGCTCGGGTTAGCCCTCCAGGTGGGAGTGCCTCCTTCTCTCCTCCTGATGACCCTGGCTTTTTGCTCAAGGACTGGCCAGTCCTTGGCCTCCAGCTTTTAATAGCCACATGTCTTTGCATCGATATAACTGCCCGTCTGACCTTTGATCTCTGACCTGGGACACCTGCTCCTCCCCCCTGGGATTTCCCTACTGGGATTTCCCTACTGTGACCCCTGACCCATGAACTCCAAGCGTGGATGCGGCCGCCCCAGAACGGGTTAGGGGAAGAAGCAGGAGATGAGGACAGGTGACGTGGAGGAGGTGATGGCGGTCACACCAGGGGGTGTTGCTAGTAGTTCTTCCTTCCATCTGGAGAGAACATCTGTGGCTTCCACGCTGGCACAAAGCAAACAGAAGTGAGCTTCCTGTTTCACAATTCAGGCAGCTCGTTTCATGGACCTTTGACAGTTCTTTCATGTGCCTGACAGTGGCCAGTATCTTCCCCAGGGAAGTTAGGGGCAAGCACCGGCCCCCCACGGCCCCGCTTGCCCCGGTGACATTGTGCCGGCACGCCCAGCCTGACGACACTCTGCAGTCACCTTTCCTGTGTGAGCAGAGGTCGCCGCATAGGTTTCCAGGTGGCCGAGCCACAACCCCGCCTCCTCAGGACCCCAACCCCCTGACGCATGGTCCTCCGCCCACAGGGGCTTCCTGCTCTGCCTCTCTTGGGCAAACCTCCCAGTTTTGAAAGAATGCTTTTCTGCTCGCAACAGCCTTTCTTGGGGCCTCAGGGGAGGCAGAGCCGGGGTGGGGGTGGGTGCTGGGTGTCACCCTCTTGCTATGGCTGGAATCACAGCCCACACATTCCTAGATCTTCCACTGGGACCCTCAGACTATCCCCTGGTTTGGGGCTCATTAGTGTAGCTAATGTTTACTTCCTTCTCCTCCCCTGCCTCCTCCTCCCCCTGCTTCCCCCTCCCCAGCCTCCCCCTTCTCCCCCTCCCCCTGCTTCCCCTCCCCAGCCTTCCCCTTCTCCCCCTCCCCCAGCTTCCCCTCCCCAGCCTCCCCTTCTCCCCCTCCTCCTGCTTCCCCTCCCCCTGCTTCCCCTCCCCCGCCTCCCCCTTCTCCCCCTCCCCCTGCTTCCCCTCCCCAGCCTCCCCTTCTCCCCCTCCCCCAGCTTCCCCTCCCCAGCCTCCCCTTCTCCCCCTCCTCCTGCTTCCCCTCCCCCACCTCCCCCTTCTCCCCCTCATCCTGCTTCCCCTCCCCAGCCTCCCCTTCTCCCCTTCCTCCTGCTTCCCCGCCCCCTGCTTCCCCTCCCCCGCCTCCTTCTTCTCCCCCTCCCCCTGCTTCCCCTCCCCAGCCTCCCCTTCTCCCCCTCCTCCTGCTTCCCCTCCCCCACCTCCCCCTTCTCCCCCTCCTCCTGCTTCCCCTCCCCCACCTCCCCCTTCTCCCCCTCCCCCTGCTTCCCCTCCCCAGCCTCCCCTTCTCCCCCTCCTCCCCCTCCCCCTGCTTCCCCTCCCCTACCTCCCCCTTCTCCCCCTCCCCCTGCTTCCCCTCCCCCACCTCCCCCTTCTCCCCCTTCTCCTGCTTCCCCTCCCCCACCTCCCCCTTCTCCCCCTCCCCCTGCTTCCCCTCCCCAGCCCCCCCTTCTCCCCCTCCCCCTGCTTCCCTCTCCCCCTGCTTCCCTTCCCCCAGCCTCCTCCTCAAGGGACCACTTCGGGTCACGGTCCCTCCGACAAAGCTGTGATCAGCCCCACGGGGAGGGAGGGGGCTGTGATGACGGCTGGGCTCCTGTCTGACCCTTCCCTGCCCCTCACCTGCTCCTGCTGCACTGCCCGCCCTTCCGCTTGCAGAGCAGGACCAGCCACAGTTTGGAGCCAGGAAGCACCCTTCTCATAGGGGTGCAGACTTTTGCTGGGAAGCCCTGGGCAGTTTTGTCCTGTTCTGAGCCTCTGCTTCCTCCCCAACGCCCACCCTGCACAGTAGCCGTGAGGGTTACATGAGGAGAGGGGTCCAAGGAATGGCTTCCAATCCAGCACCATCACGCAGCCAGACCATCGCAGCTCACGTTCACGACATGCTGACCACAGACAGGGCATGCAGAACACCGGCGAACTCATCCAATCTGCACAGCAAGGTCCCACGAGGTGCCCGTCCTCCAGCTGAGGAGATCACTGCCCAGAGAGGTCACGTAACCACACAGGGTCACACGGCTGGCTAGCCCAGGCGTCTGCCCCTTTCTCTCCAGGAGGGAGCCGTCCCCATTTCTCCGAGAAACGTGTTCTGGTCTCTCATCGCCCCGTGTGGTCAGTCTCCCCGGTCCCCAGCACCTTCTGGCTCCGCCAGACACACAGACAGGGCTCTGGCTGGGCCGGGCACCCACTCCCCACACTCCTCTGGCACTGGCCCAGCGGGCAGCTCAAGACTCAGGCCCCATCTGGTTGGGCAGGGGACTGAGCTGAGTGCGGGGCCACACAGTGGCTCTCGGCCCCCACGGCCCGGGCAGGCAGCTCTCGCGGGGGGAGCACCGGGCCCTAGGTGCTCCCAGGACGTGGAAGGAGGGGAGCCCCAGGCGAAGGGCCCAGGAAGAAGGTGCCTGTTGTCTCCTCCATCTCCGGGAACAATTCCCCTTTTGAGCTTCTTGGCTGCAAGAGTTGAGAGATTCTTTCTCCAAGGCTTCTTCCTGACAGATTGATTTATCTGTTTTGGTAACTCGGTCTTCCTGAGAAAGGGGGGCTGTGCGCCAGGGCTGGCGTGCGGGCTGACCTGGGGGCAGAGGAGGGCCCGTCCCCCAGCCCCACACAGCCTCGGACCCTCGGGCCACCTCCCTGCCCCCGCTACTGACCAAAGGGAGGATGAGACCCATGGGCAGACAGCGGGTTCCTCCTGCTGCACCCCCCACCCCTGGCCTCCGCTCCCCAAGGTGGATCCTGGACCCATTTTCTGGATGGGAAAGTTGAGGGACTGAAACCCACTGCCCAAGGGCATGGTGAGCACAAGGCAGAGGTCAGATGTGGTGCTGAGCTTGGCCGCCTCCACACCGGCCCCCGGGCACCTGAGGAAAGCACTCTGAGCCCCAGGGTGGACGTGGGCTGCCGAGTCCGAGCTGAGATGGGTGTGGCCTCCCCAGATGGGGCGAGACTGCAGGCTGACAGTCCTTCCCGGGTGCCCCTCACTGTCTCCTAACAGGAGTGCCCACCTCCTGCCCCTGTCGGCTGTCCCCCAGCGGTGTCCACAGCCCCACAGTCTGACCTGTGTCCCAGCACAAACCCCTGCCCACTTCCTGTCTCCCCATCAGACTGCCCGCTCCTCCAGGTGGGGACCCAGGACCCGAGCAAGGAGGGAAGGAAGGAAGGAAGGAGGAAAGGGTTGGGAGGGAGAAAGGACAGAACCCCCAGTGGGAGGCTCAGGGGTCCTAAGGCCATTGAGAAATCTACAAGGCAGGCTGTGCTTGAAAAATCTAATGGAAATAAAATACAAAGGCCCCAAGAGCAGTTTCTTTCCTGGGTGAGGACACTGAGCCACTTCCTCAGGCAGACGACACAGCCTGGTCCTGGTTGTCCTGGAGCGGGGGGTGGCGACAAGGCTGGGCATGAGCTGAGGGGCTGAAACCTCAGCAACCCAGACGCCCTCGCCCCAAGCCGTGCGCCGGTGGGCACGTCACGTCTCCCTGATGATCCCCGTTTCCCATCGCTGTAAGGGGGGATCCTGGTGACACGGGGTCAACCAAAGTGGCACGTGGGGTTACACCCCAAGTTTTGTTTTGTGTATCATTGCAAATCACTCTAGGTTCTTCTGGGAGCAAGACAGGAATCTGTCGTCAGAAATAAAACACTGTGTGGGGGGTGATAAATGAGGAGTTTGGAATTAACAGATATACACCACTGAACATAACATAGGCAAACAACAAGGACCTGCTGTACAGCACAGGGAACTACACTCAGTATTTTGTAATAACCTATAAGGGAAAAAGAATCTGAAAAAGAATATATATATACATATATATATATATGTGTGTATATATATATATATATATATATAAAACTGAATCACTGTGCTGTGCACCTGAAACTAACACAACTGTAAATCAACTCTACCCCAATAAAACAGGAAAGAAAGAAAACACTGTTTGATCAGGGCAGCTGCTGGTCCCGGGGGGCTCCTTTAGGTGCTGCTTCAGTCCCACCCTGAGAGCCCTTTCCTCCTCTCCTGGAGGGGCTTCCCGCCCCTCCCATGCTGTCCTCGGGCCACCAGGTCTCCTGACGCGCAGTGACCTTCCCAGGGCTGAGGCTGCACGGGCGGCAGGGGCAGGGTCCGGGCCCCAGTTGGCTCTGCCCCCGGAGCTGCTCTCGACCACCCAGGGGGCGTCTCCCAGGTCTCAGGCCACCTCTGGGCCAGTTCCCAGGTGTCCCCACTGTGTGGCCTGGGGTCCTCACAGCGGCCTTGTTGGTGGCTTGCTGACCGTTGTGAGCCCCTTCACAGCCGAGAAGACGGACGCCCACAGCCAGACACCCGGAACCCACCCCTCGGGGTCCCCCACGTGGCCCTTGTCCTCCACCTCGGGGATTTTCTCTTCACACCTCCATGTTTGGCTTCAACTCCTTGCATTTTTTAAAGACACAATTTTAAATTGTTTTTTAAATTGTGGTATGCTATCCATGACATGAAATTTACCTTGTTAACCATTTCCAGTGCAGCTCGGTGACAAGGACATCCATGTGGCTGTGCCGCTATCGCCACCTTCCACCTCCAAGACATCCTCATCCCGCAAAACCGACACTCTGTCCCTGTTAAACCCACCCCCTGCCCCAGCCCCGGGACCCACCGTCCTCCTTTCTGCCCCTAGGAGTGTGACAGCTCCAGGGACCTAGTCTACGTGCCATCACGGTGTTTGTCTTTCGGTGACTGGCTTCTTTTGCTCTGCAAAAGGTCCCCGAGGTTCATCCACGTAGTAGCAGGTGTCGGCATATGTCTCCTTTTCGAGGATGAATAACATCCCGCTGTGTGAATGGACCACACTTTCGTCGTCCCGCCATCCGCTGAGGTCCTTCTGCGCTCTGAAGCCGGGGCTGCCCAGCTGGTTCTTGCCCCTGGTGGGGCTCGCCCCCCACGCCCTCCCCACCCACCAGAGCAGCACAGGGAGACAGGCCGGGCGAGGGGCCTCTGCCCCCTTGGCCCCGTGGGAGGTCACCGCTGCGGGGCATCGACAGGCCTTGCTCTGCTGGCGGCCCTCCCCGCAGGGCCCCATCCCACCCAGGCTCGTCCGCTGCTGGTTTCTCCCCACAGAGCCCCAAGTAGGATGTCAGGGGCACATGTGTGGCGAGGGGACTCAAGGAAAGGGCCGGGCGCACCCCGAGGAGTCCGCCTCTCCCTCCAGGGTGAAGGGGTCAGCCGAGGGGGCCTTGGCCGTGCCCTGGAGGTGCCTCCCGCCCAACACTGCTCAGCGGCTCGAGGCCCAGCGCAGGTGCTTGGACGGCCCTGACCCTGAGTCCAGCAGAGCGGGGCTCGAGTCCCGGTCTGCCCAGGATTCCTGCCAGGCCTTCGGAGCACCCCCATCTCGGAACCCCGGTCCCCCTACCCGTCCTCTGCTGACCTAGGGTGAGCCTAGGGGGCCTGAGAGCAGAGGGGCCCTTGAGCCTCAGCAGAAAAGAGTGGAAGGAAAAGCAGGACCTGCACCCCTCCCACCCCTGCAGGAGGAGCCCCTGAAAGCCGGCCCCCAGGGCCCCAGCCACCAGCCGCCGACTCAGCGCAGGAGGGCTGTGTGCTCGGGGCTCAGCCCCTCCCTGGCCGGGCAGTCAGGTCAGGCCCACCTCCAGGTGCTCAGAGGTGAACCCCGCCCGCACTGTGCTGGGAAAGCTCGAGGTACCACGGTGACGGCACTGAAGGCACACACCGCCCAGCACCAATCAGTGTTCCCAGCACACAGGAAACAGACATGAAAGCTACAAGGGCACAGAGGATGGCATGGTCTAGCCCCGTGACCCGGAATGGCTGAGCTTCGGTACTTACTACCTCTGTTATAACAATTTATTTAACTGTAAGTTTAATTTAACGTGCGATGACAGTTCTCAGCATTCCTGATCATCTAACGGCCCGTAAGTTCTGCCACCGCCAGCAGAGCACTGCCCACCCCAGATGCCGAACCTGCAGACCAAGGTTTCACATCTGAAGCTCCCGACCGGAGCCCCCAACACCCCCGTGGATGGTGGGTCCCACTGAGATGCCCACTGCCCAGATGAGACCCTGAGGATCATCACAGCCTCATGCGGCTGGCACTCTGGAAGGACGGTGCCGCCCCATCCGTGGTCTCTGGGTGTCAAGGGGATGCCCTGCTGAAGCCCCTCCCCTGGGGGTAGACAGGCAGTCAGCGAGGTCAGCTCCAGCTGACAGAGAGCAGCCCAGGCCCCCAGCCCCACACATGTGAGGATGAGGGCGTTGGGGCCAGGAGCCTCTGACCCTTCCACCCCCCACCCCCCAGGGCCTCGCTCACCAAGCAGGCTTGGAGGGTGATCTTCTCACCCAGAGAGACTGTGAAGGCCAGAGACAGGTTCCTTGGCAGACGCTGTATGCTAATCAGGTGGCTCGTGGGTGACAAACCAGCAGGCCACCGTGGCACACCTGGAGCGCCCACGACCTGAAGCCCAGGGGCAGTAGGTGAAATGGGTGCCTCCCTGTAAGGGTCCCTGGACTCTCCCTTTGGCTGTTTTCCACTTGGGCCCCGTCCAGCTTTGCCCTCACAGAGCTTCTGCTCTAAAGGGGAGACAAATAAGGTGCCAAAGGGGTCGGGAGACTGGGGGTTGCTTGTTCAATGATCTCATGTGATGAAAGAAAACAGCCACACCCACTGAAAAGGGGGCCACGGATCCTGATGGAGCTTAGGCCATTGGGGGTGGGGGGTCTGATCTTCTTTTATAAATATGTTTTGACTTCTTCTGTAAAAAGCCAACCTCCCCCAGAGGGGTCTGCAAAATGAAAATCAATTCTGTTTTTGGGGTTTTTTTTATGTAAGACACCCCACTCATCCTTCTTTAAAAGCAGTAAGTTTCTCTGCATGACCTACAGGCCATCACTTCTTCCCATTCTGACCCTAGTCTGCCTGAGACCTGTCGGTTCAGCCAGCCTCCAAGCCTGTCTGAGCACCTGCTGTGAGCATCCTTCACTGGGAGCTGATGGCATGTGATCAGCCCCTGCAGTGTGGCTTACAAAGAAGGGCTGGGGCAGGGGAAGGATGGGAGGCTGCCCCGGTGAGGTGGTGTAGGCACGTCCCAGGAGAGCCCAGAGGAAAGCCTGGCTGCCAGGCCCAGATAAACCCAGGCAGAGGGGAGGGTCCCGGGGCAACCGGGGCAAGAGCGAGTTTTCTTGAGTAGCAGCCCCCTCTACTGGTCACCTCGGGTATTGCAGGCAGGACTCCTGAACCCTCAGATTGTTGCGTTTTCACATCACTGATAGATGATAACACCTCCCTACCTTAGCACCTTGTTGGAAAGGATGAAAGCAAGGGTGGATCTTACCCACCTGCCTTAGGGAATAAGAAATGCAAGTCCCCAGAATTATCTCCAGACACCAAAAATTCTTCCAGAGGGAAGCAACACCAATTTTAGACAGAGGCCAGAGCTCTGCTTGACAGTATCCGGGGAGCACCCCTAGGGCGGGCCTGTCAGACACACGTTTGGACCTACACAGAGGCCACCTTTGCTTTGCCAGGGACTCCTTTCAACTCTGAGTCTTTGCCCAAGAAACCAGACTTGCATCTGATCAAGCCTCTAGCTGCAATTACCAGTGGGAGAAAATACAGGGACAGAAGAACTGGTTAAACCACACCACGGGTATGCAACCCACAAAGCCCAGACTTTCCTGTGGGAAACTCTACAGGACAAACAGCCAGTTTCTCCAATAAATAACTTGTGCAGGAAAAATGAAAAAGTGGAGAGGGGCATTTGGATTAAAAGAGACTTGAGAATGAGCGATTGCCAGGGGATATCGTTGAGTAAAAAAAATGCAAAGTGTGAACGAGTATTTACCACATGAGATAAAAGGGAGTGAAAAGGGCAATATACATATACCTGCTCATTTTTGCAAAGGAAACACAGGAAGGATAAACTGACACTACTGAGATTGGTTACCGACAGGGGTGGGAACAGAGTGGAAAGATGGGTGAACAGGGCAAAGGAGCTAGAGGGGGTGACACTTGAGTGCACCTTTTTGAACAGTTCTGATCTTTAGAATCATGTTAAGAGTGCATGCACTCAAAACATTTTTTATTTTAATAACAAGGATGGAAAGAAACCCAATATGGAATACAACCAACAGTCAATGAAACTGAAGAGTTTTACAATTGAATTATATACACACACTGAAAGGTCGGGAGGGGAAAACGCATTGAAGAAGTCTTGGGAAACAGTATTTTTATTATATTCTCTGAGGCTAAAAACATAAAAACCTCTATACCTCTATTATACCTTAGGTGGTAGGTGTATTTTTCACAGGGGTACAGGAAAGCAATTCCGGATATATGCCCAGGAGTGGAACTGCAGGATCATATGGCAGCTCTATTTTTAGTTTTTTAAGGAACCGCCATACTGTTCGGCATAGTAGCTGCACCAACTTACATTCCCACCAACAGTGCAAGAGGGTTCCCTTTATCTCCACACCCTCTCCAGCATTTATTGTTTATAGAACTTTTGATGATGGCCATCCTGACTGGTGTGAGGTGGTACCTCACTGTAGTTTTGATTTGCATTTCTCTAATAATTAGCGATGTTGGGCATTTTTTCATGTGCCTCTTGGCCATTGGGAAAGCAACTCTAAAACTAGTTTATGTGCATCCCAGAATTGAGCCAACGAGTGTGGATAATGAGATCCAAGTCACTCCAAATTGGAGAGAGGAATTATAAATAAGGAGAGGAGAAGCTAAAAGGAGCCCTGTGGTGCTGGATTGGAGTTGAGGGTATCAGCATGAACTCATGGTTTTTAATATATATACAGATATACATATCATGCACGCATATATAATATATTATATACATATAATAAATATAATAGTGTATACATATAACTCATGGTTTTTAATACATATACATATAAAACGTAATATATACATATATATGTATATAATAATATACATATACATATAATATTCAATACACATAACTCATAGTTTTTAATATATATACAGATATTATATTGATATTATATTGATATATGTGCATGTGTGTGTATGTATAGATTTTTTTTTACATACATACTTTTCCTAGCTCTATCTGGTAAGAGAGCCCAGGGGCGATGAGCACACCCAGCACCCAAATCTTGGTTCCTACAAACCATTCTCAATGGAACAAACCAGGGCTCCTTAGAGAAACAGCTCATTCGAGGGCTGGCTCAACAAAGGTACAAGAGGAGGCTGGAACACCTTGTGATGGCAGAGAGCAAGGAAACACTCAAAAAATGATAAGGACACATCAGAAAGATACTGAAGCCAACCTGAAGGACCTTCTGATGGCTAAATCTGGGACAATTTGAACAAGAAAATAAAGGATGATAGTAATGGCCTGTAAGCCATAGAATAAAATAAGAATCCATGAGTTACACGGATATAAATAGATAAGTGAATAAATACATAAGTGGGGGAGAAAGGAACACTCTTCCTCACAGAGAAATCTCAAGTATTAAATGTGGAAGGAATGATGGACACAGAAAAATGACTATTTAATAAAAACCTCAGTAATAATTGTATCTAGCAAGGATCGACAACGGATGCTAAAACGAGTAGGCAAAAGTATGATGAAAAACAAGATATTTACTCACTCTTAAATTATCTCCCCACAGGTACTTACTAATTACAAGGGGAAAATGGTAACTTCATAGTAGAGGAATCAGACATCATGCACCCCCAAAAGGATACGCATCCCTGCCAAAAAACGCATAACGCAAATTGAATCACGAGGAAAGACCAGACAAACCTAAATTCTACAAAATAAGTGGCAGGTACTCTTCCAAAATAAAAAAAGATAAAGCCAGACTGAGGAATGCTTCCAGATTAAAGGAGACAATTGAATTGGCAAAATTTAAGTAATGTCTGTAGATGAGATCACAGTATTTCAAGCACATTAATTTCCTGATTTTGATCATTGTACTGTGGTGGTTATGCAACACGGTAACATGTGAAGAATCTGAGTGAAGAGTATAATGGGAATTCTTTGTACTATTTTTGCAACTTTCCTGTAAGTCTGAAAATATTTCAAAACGAAAAGTTGAAAAGGGAGTCCTAGCGGGGCCTCCCTCGGTCACTCTGGGTGCCTCCTGACTCAACCTGGAAAGGAAATTCTGCCCCCTCTCAGGTAACTGGACCATGAGTGTCTGCTGCTGCAGCCGTCGCCCTGCCATCTTGTGGAGATGCGTACCGAAGTATTTTCGGATGGCAGGATATGATGCCTGAGATTTGCTTCAAAATAACAGAGGGGCGGCAGGAGGTGTGGGTGTGGCAAGGCAGGGTGGCCAGGGGTTAATGGTTGGCGAGGCTGCAGCGTCGGTACTAGTGTTCATAATACTGTTCTGTCCACTGTGGTGTGGACTTGAGATTCCCCCAAATAAAATGTGTTTGAAAACACTGCCCAGAGGCAGTTCTCAGCCTGGACAGGGGAAGGCAGGAGACGTGCTGGGGTTGCCGGTATTCCTCCCTGAACCCTTCCTCTCTCCGTGCCAGGCCTTGCCGCGTCCTTGGGGGCTTGTTCAGCCCCTCCCAGGCCCCGATTTCAGAGGTTCTCAGTCGCCTGCCCCCTCCCCCCAGGAGAGCGGACTTCAGACCTGGGACCACATCCCCCCAAAGCAGCCCCTCCCTCACTCCCTGCCCCCATTCCTGTCCAGCGGCAGCACGGCGCGTTTTCACGACAGCTAAATTCACCCCTTCTTTCTGTGCTTCCTCGTACTCAAGCTGGGCAGGGATGCCGTGGGGTGGAAAAGCAAGTGTCCTCTGGTCCCCTGTGGGGGCGCCGGGACCCAGGGCGGAGGCCATGGCTGTGGACAGAAGCAGCCTCTGCATCGCAGGAGGCTTGGCATCCCCGACCCACCCTCTAAAAGCCACTCACAGCCCCAAGTCGCTGGGACAACCAACCAAAGTGTGCCCGCACCACTGGGAGCTGCCACGCTCCTCTTTCCTGGTCTTGGTCTTCCAAACGTCTCCTGCGGACAGAGAGCCTACGCCTGGTCACATAAACGCCGGAGAGGAGCAGCTGGAGGAGAATATTGTGCTTTCCACTCCCCCAGCCCCGCACCAAGACCAGGTAGGAGGCTGGACATGGGGGTCCCGAACAGAGAATCCCCAGATAGCCTCTGGGGACCCAAGGGCAGAAGGGCCCTAAGCCCACCCTCCACGGAGAGCCCTGGGGAGGGACGGGCTGCAGCCTGAGTGCCAGCGATTCCCTTGAGTTCCCTGCCCACCCCCGAGGTGGCACAGAAGCTGTAGGGAAAGCTTGGGACTCGGAGGATGCTGGGGACAGTGACGGGGAGCCTCACTCTGGGGGGCACGGATGGTACCCGCGACCAGACTGATCTCTCATACACACGTACACACACACACACACACACACACACATTCTCACACTCACTCTCACCCTCTAAACTTGGAGCCAGAGACCATGGTCAGCAAGGACTCAGAACGCACTAAGGTCCGTACTCTGCTGAAACAGACACAGGAAACAGACGCTAAGTTATGGAAAAGAAAACAAAGGACCCCTCTTGCATCCCTGAATTGGTATACAAGATTAAAAAGTAGGGCTTCCCTGGTGGCGCAGTGGTTGAGAATCTGCCTGCCAATGCAGGGGACACGGGTTCGAGCCCTGGTCTGGGAAGATCCCACGTGCCGCGGAGCAACTAGGTCCGTGAGCCACAATTACTGAGCCTGCGCGTCTGGAGCCTGTGCTCCGCAACAAGAGAGGCCGCGATAGTGAGAGGCCCACGCACTGCGATGAAGAGTGGCCCCCGCTTGCCGCAACTAGAGAAAGCCCTCGCACAGAAACGAAGACCCAACACAGCCAAAAATAAATAAATAAAATAAATAAACAAAATTAATTAATTAATTAGTTTTTTAAAAAAAGATTAAGAAGTATGTGTCATCATTTCATGCTGTATGTAAGTCAAATCATTATGCTGGTCACCTTAAACTTATATGGTGCTGACTATCAACTATATCTCCATAAAACTGGAAGAAAAAAATAAAATAAAAACATACGAGAGTGCATTTTTAAAAAGATTAAAAAGTAGGAGGCAGCAGCGCATGATAAAATGTCTGACACGGAGAAAGCCTGCCCTGTGGGTGGGGTCAGCCCGGAGCCTGGAAAATCAGACAAGCAGCTGGCGGGAAGCAGTCTGTCCGCGGGGGTCCACGGCCCCATGATCTGGCACACACACCACGCTGTAAGTCACTGGACCTTGCAGGTAGGGTTTCCGGGGTTGATAGGTGTAAACTGGGATTGAGAGAAAGTAAAGGTGTGTAATTCGGTTTTTACTCTTTTCTCCTATGTCCTGCCTTTTAGTATCACTGAACGTGTTTGGGGCAGTGTGGATGGATCAGAAGTGTTGAGCGGTGGGGACCTGGGAACACACTGCACTTTTACAATTAATTATCACAAAACAGTGTCCCATTTTAAAGCCTCCCTGTTCTCAATTTCCTGGAGGGTAAATGGGAAATAGACCACTGCAGGCGGGCCCTCTGTAATCAATAGCTAGTGCTGGTGGGCTCATGCTGGCCCAAGCCTCAAACACCTAGGCCCCTGGATAAGGGCTGGGTCAGGGGCACAAAGCCCACCACCCCCAGATCCCCCCCCCTCCCTGCCTTCCAGGCGGTTCTTGATTTTCTTCTGAAAGAGGAGCATCAGTGGGATCACATGTCCCAACTGTGGCATCAGGGCGCCACCTGGTGGTCAGTGTGCGCAGTACTGTTCCCCCCATCCATCTGCTCTGTGTGTGTGTGTGTGAGAGAGAGAGACAGAGACACAGACAGACAGAGGCACAGACAGACAGATGACAAGGGGAGGGTGGTCAGGAGCAGCTCGGGAAGGGGCAGCCTTTACTAAACCTAGTTTCAAATCCCAACTCTGCTATTTACTTAGTAATTGACCTTGGGCAAATCACTCAAACTCAATGAGCTTGCTTTTTCATCTGGAAACTGGGAATAATATTCCTTCCCTCATAAAGCTGTTGGGTGAGTATATGGGGCATAGAGGAGCTCTCCGATTCTTCTACCCGTGGTCAGCAGGGATGCTTTCACATGAGATGGGGGTCTTCTACCAACCAAGTGCTGCCACCCTCATCCCACGCCACCAACCAGAGCAACACACAGTGAATGTCCAGCCCAGCCTGTGGCCCCTGAGCTTGGTCTACAGCTTTAACTAGTTCATACTTTAACTGAGGGCTGCTGTCTCCCTTTGGAGCTGGTTCCATACCAAACAGCATTAAGGGAGGCTCATGGGAACTAAGGGTCAGGCCTGCCAGAGCAGGGCCTGTCTGTAGATGCACAGGGCACAGAGAAGGATAGGAAAGCAGCAAGCAAGAGCCAGGCCTGATGGGCAGATGGGCTGCCAGGTGAGCCACTTCCATTAACTTGGGGCTGAACTGGGGTCACCACAACCGTAAAAATGGGCCCCAACTGCAAAGTCCGAGGTGGAGTCTCTTTTCCTGATAAGCCTCAAGGCCCCTTTCTCATCCACCATGATGTCTCATTAAAACTGGAAGAGATAAAACTCTAATTCAAAAAGATACATGCACCCCTATGTTCATAGCAGCACTATTTACAATAGTCAAGACATGGAAGCAACCTAAGTGTCCATCAACAGATGAATGGATAAAGAAGATGTGGTACATATATACAATGAAATGTTACTCAGCCATAAAAAAGAATGAAATAATGTCATTTGCAGCAACAGGGATGGACCTAGAGATCGTCATACTGAGTGAAGTAAGCCAGACAGAGAAAGACAAATATCATATGATATCACATATATGTGGAAGCTAAAATATGACACAAATGAACTTACCTATGAAACAGAAACAGACAGACTCACAGGCATAGAGAACAGTTTGTGGTTCCCAAGTGGGTGGGAGGTGGGGAAGGAATGGACTGGGAGTTTGGGATTAGCAGGTGCAAACCATTCTATAGAGGATGGATAAACAACAAGGTCCTACTGCAGAGCACAGGGAACTATATTCAGTGTCCTATGATAAACCATAATGGAAAGGAATATGAAAAAGAATGTATATATATGTATAACTGAGTCACTTTGCTGCACAACAGAAACTAATACAACATTGTAAATCAACTACACTGCAATAAACTAAATTTTTTTTAAAAAGACACAAAGATCTGGACATTCTGTAGCCCAAAACACGGCTGGCCTGAGGGGTTCTGGATCAAGGACTAAGGGCCTGTAGTAGAAACTGACACCGTCTCCTGGCTCATCCACAATGAGAACTGTTAAAACTGAAAATTCTAATTCGCTTGCTTCTTCTCACCACTATTACCCTGTAGTATATTCAGATTTCTAGTTGTATATTTACACAACTTTTGTCAATTTTCTGGTCACTGTTAATTAGACCATGTTTCTTTAGGCTCAAGTTTGAGGTCAGCCTTTGGCCGAAAACGGCTCAGAACAGCCTGGTCCTTCCTTCCCATCTCCCGGACCATCCCAGGTGGGGTCAGCAGCCCATCACCTCCCAGCATCTTCTCTCTGCCATTGCCCACAAGCTCTGTCCTATTTCCTGGACCTTCTGGTCCCCTCTGTGAGCCCACGGAGCCCTCCTCAAGTCAGGGTTTCTAGATATTGAAATCAACAGGGCTGCAAGGAAAACCAATGATACAGAAAAACAGTAAATGCAAAGTAGTGGTGACTGTAAAGGTGATCTGAGTGGTCTGCAACGACTGCGCTGTGAGATGAAAATATTTGTGACTGAGGACAGAGCCACGGGTCCTGCTAAGGAAACTTTTATTTTCCTTTGTTTTTTAAACCCACGTACTGGAAGGGAACGTGACGCTTCAGTTAGAGGTTACGAAAAGTGTAAAAGTGCAATTTTTTTCCCATCCAAGTTGCGACCGCCCTGACTTCTCTCCGTGGACCCTCAGGGTCCAGGGACCCAGATAAAAGACCCCCTGAGCCAGTGGTCGCTGCCCTGCCGTCAGAGCACAATTGTGCCTATGGGGGACCCTGCAGGCAGGTCCTCGCGGAGTCCCGGGCAGAGCATGGCCCTCGGAGCACCGGAGGCTGTTCTCACACCTCGTTGTGCTGGTTCCGCTGCCACATGCAGCCTGGTAGCCTGGATCAGGTGGAGGGGACCTGGTGCCCTCACCTTGGGCAGAGGGGAGAGTTGTAACTGGACAGGGTCCCCAAGGCCCTCTGGGTCCTGCTGATGCTGTTTCCTGATCTGAGTGCAGTGCCCTAGTGATCTTTGCAAATTAATGGAAGTTAAACTTCTATGAAAACTTTACTTTAAAAAAAAAAAGGCAAGGAGGGGATGGAGGGCTGACCATAGTGTCTTCTTTAGAGAGAGATGAGCACGGAGTCTGAGGAGAAAGGGGCAGGTTTGGAGCTGTCCCTGGAAGAGATGGGAGGGGACACTGAGCCGGGACAGACTGCAGGGGGTGGGGAGGGATGGGGGAGGCTCCTCGTCCTGCTCGGGGAGATCCAGACGGGAATGCAGGACTCACCCCTCCGTAGCCATGGCAATGGGACCCTGACCTGGTCCAAGGCGGGCATTGCTCAATCGTACACCAGGTGTTAGGGCAGGGGCTGGGGTACCAAGATGACCGAGACAGACACTGTCAGCGCCCTCCCAGGGCCCACGGGGCCGAGTGGGGCAGAGATAAGGGCACGCAGTTCTAGGGCCATGTGACTCAGGCCGGAGGTCAGGGAGAGGAGGGCACATAGGCTGAGACCCAGGGGAAGAGTCAGTCGTGTCCAGAAGGAGAGAAGCCTGCCTGAGGCACTCTGGGGGGACAGCAGAGCAATCCCCAAACCCTATCTCACACTGTGAGTTAGAGATCTCATCTCACCTGCTCATTGGCTTATATGACCCCAAACTGTTGTCCATCTCAGGGACAATCTGAACGTCAAAATGGTGATGGTTACCATTTTATAAGAGAAGGGGCCATCATTTTATAAGAGAAGGCAGTGACCAGGATCTCACTTAATGCTGCGGTTTAATCCTGTTGGTTTTATGTTCTTGTCCCCCTGGTCTAGGCCTGACTGTTGAACAAGCCAGTTGAAACCAGCTTCTTCTCTGTTACCTGGAGATTCGTGTGTTTTCTTTCGCAGGGGCTTAGATGGCTTTCTGGAAACACAGAAGCATGACCTAAAGAAACATCACGCCAAGCTCTCCAGCTCGGCACAGAACAAGGGAAAAACACACTGGCTTTGCACCAATCCTTCCACGACCTTGGCGTTTCCAGCCAGTGAAGAAAACAGGGCCCAGCCGTGCGTTCACCTGCTTCCCCGCCCCCCCATGAGATGTGCTTCACCGACATCGAGCTGTAAATACGCTGCCACCTTCCGGGGGCATCACTGCATGAGTGCTTTGCTGGATTGAAAACCGGCAGCATTTTTGAGGTGAAAATTTTCACTTTGTGAATGGTGGTTTGTTATTCATATGGCTATTAACCCGTGAGAAGCTCCAGGACATTCCTCCTAATCAGAGTCACCTCTCAGCAGACTGACCCGGCAGCAGCTGAGCTGTGTGGCCTGAGCGCAGAGAGGACTGTGTGAGCCCCAGCAGTGCCACCTCCTGACCCCTGTGCCCTCCCCGCTGCAGGCCGGCACCACGGCGGCGACACGGGGAACCCGGCAGGCGAGAGCCTCCAGAAGCCAGCTGGGCCGAGGGCCCCCTGGGCCTCTCATATCCCTGCCCTCACGCCACACCCGTGACCAAGGAGGCTCAAGATTAGCTTTGGGCTTTGAAGGTCCAAGACCATCCACATTTTACACACGTGGGGTGGGCTGGGGGACAGTGGAGGGGACAGCAGGTCCCACCTGGGGGCCGAGACAGCCCAGGCCACCGCGCCAGATGCACCGCAATCCCCAGACCAGCCAGCAGACGCCTGGCGCCCTCCACGTCCCTCTCTCCATCTCAGGGCCAGCTCACAGGACGGGAGCTGTTAAGGGGATTTGGGGGATGCGGGGCCCTGGTGTCTGCTCCCTACCTCCCACCGGGAGAAAACAGCCCCGGGGGAGGGCGGAGGCAGCGCGGAGACCCCGCTCCTCTGATGGACGTCCCACCCCTGCAGCCTCCGCGTCCCACATTGCAACTCCAACCCGCCACGAGGGCGGAAGGCGCACCCTGCGGGTGCTGGGTCATCAGTGCAGCTGGAGACGCCCGCCGGTCCTCTCTCCACCTGAGAACCCGGGGTGAGAGCCTCTGTGTTGGACGGTGTGACACAACGGTGTGACGCTGAGGGAACCCCTTTCCTCCCGGGGTCTCGCGGCCCCACCTGCCAGGAGGCTGTGAGCTCGGGGCTTAGGTGCGGAGCCCGGGGCAGAGGAGGAGCCTGAGGCTGGTGGGCTCATGGGGGCAGCCGTCGGCAGAACCGGGTCCTCACCCGTCACTCCCTAGGCTCGTGCGCTGAGCCCATCTCCTCACCTTTGTCCCCTGCGGCCCATCTCCACGTCCCCAGGTCCGAGGTCTGCCCACCCACCTTTGCGTTCCCTTGTGCCTGGCTCTGTTCTTTGGTTATTATAGGCACAGGTTATATACACGGTTTTTCAGACTTTTTTTTTTTTACTTATAAAAAAAGTGTTATATTGAGAGTAATTTTCACATCATGAAATATTTGTAGGAAACGTCATTTTCGTGGCTGCTCAGTGCTCCGTGAACAGCTGAGTTAAACTGTGTTCAATGTTAAGGGATTATAACTAATTCACCATTCAAAAGGCTGGCAAAGGGCGGGCTCTCATGCGCTCCCTGGTGGGAGGGTAGAGCCATGCAACCGCTTTAGAAAGCAGTGAGCATCTGGGCCCCGCTGGGTTACCGTCCAACAGCTCGCCTCCTCGGGACACACCTTAGCAAAACTCACCAGCACGGGCATCAGCAGATCAGTGCTGCAAGGCTGAGGTCCTCAAGCATAAAGTGGAGACAAGCTGCAGAAGAATAAAGGCTACGCCGTTTATATCAAATTTAAAAGCATGCAAAGCAACACTGTGTTTTTTACAGATGCATGTATCCTGGAGGACTCATGAAGAAATGCGTGTGAACTCTGAGCACAGCGTTCAGGACGGTGGCTGCCTTTGGTGGGGGAAGGCAACAGACAGAGATGGCTGGGGTGTGGACTATACCCAGCTACCCAGCTACAGACTGGATAGGTTGATTTATGAAGCTGTGTTATTGGGTACACAGGTGTTACATTAACAGATTAATTTTATTTTGTAAAAAAAATTAATCAAGAAAGAGAGGGAAGGGATCAACAAAACTGACAAGGCTTTAGCTAGATGGACTAAGAAAAAAAGAAATTAGAGGCTAAATAAATGGAAACACATCCCATGTTCATGGATTGCAAGATGTCACTACTACCCAAAGCAATCTTCAGATTCAATGCCATCCTTAGCAAAATCCCAATGATGCTTTTTTTCAGAAATAGAAAAACCCATCCTAAAATTCATAAAGAATCTCAAGGGCCCCTGAATAGCAAAAACAACACTGAAAAAGAAGAACAAAGCTGGAGGAATCACACTCCCTGATTTCAAACTTACTACAAAGCTACAGTAATCAAAACAGTGTGGTATTGGCATAAAGGCAAACCAATGGAATAGAATAGAGAGCCCAGAAATAAAGCTCACATATATGGCCAAATGATTTTTGACAAAAGACAACACCATTCAATGGGAAAGGACAGTCTTCTCAGCAAACGATGCTGGGACAACTGGATAACCACATGCAAAAGAGTAAAGTTGGACCCTTACCTATCACCATATACAAAAATTAACCAAAATGGATCAAAGACCTAAACATAAGAGCTAAAACTATAAAACTCTTAGAAGAAAATACAGGTCAAAGCTTCAGGACATTGGATTTAGCAACAATTTCTTGGATATGACACTAAAGGCACAGGCGACAAAAGAAAATATAGACAAATTGGACTTCATGAAAATGTTTAAACATTGTGCATCAAGAGAAACTATCAATAGAGTAAAAAGGCCTCCCAAGAATAGGAGAAAATTTTTGCAAATCATGTATCTGATAAGGGATTAGTACGCAGAATACACAGAGAACATCTAAAACTCAACACCAAAAAAACAAACAACCCAACTCAAAAATGGGCAAAGGAATTGAATAGACATTTCACCAAAGAACATATACAAAGGGCCAAAAAGCACATAAAAGATGCTCAACATCACTAACCATTAGGGAAACACAAATCAAAACTACAATGAGATAACTCCTCACACCCATTAGGATGGCTACTATCAAAAAAAATAAAAACAGAAATTCTCAAGTGTTGGTGAGGATGTGGAGAAACTGGAATTCTTGTGCACTTTTGGAGGGAATGTAAAATGGTGCAGCCACTGTGGAAAACAATATGACAGTTCCTCAAAAAATTAAAACTAGAACTACTATATGATCCAGCAATCCCACTTCTGGGTATATACCCAAAAGAACTGAAAGCAGGGCCTCAAAGAGATATTTGCACACCTGTGTTCAAAGCAGCATTATTCACAATAGCTAAAAAGTGGAAGCAACCCAAGTGTCCTTCAGTGGATGAACAGATAAGCAAAACATGGTCCATACATATGATGGAATATTCCTCAGCCTTAAAAAGTAAGGAAATTCTGACACCTGCTATAATATGAGTGAACATTGAAGATATTATGCTAATGAAATAATCCAATCACAAAAAGACAAATACTACAAGATTTCACTTACATGAGGCACCTAGAAGAGTTACATTCATAAAGACGGAAAGTAGAAGGGTGGGTGCCAGGGCTGGTTCATGCTCTTACTTCACTTTAATTCCATATCATTAATTTCACACCTCTCCAGCTTTGACTTACATGTCAACACTCATGATTGAAATGGTGTGACGTTTGCATTGTCCCTGGACAGAGAGAACTGTGACCCATTCCACCGTCTACACGGCCGATCTTGTGAACTTGTGACAGTTCGGTCACTTGTCCTATGCTCATCACCCAGGTTTACTAGAGGAGAGCTGGGCTATGGTTGATAAGGGGCTGGGGTTTCCCTGATAAAGGGACCCCGCCCAGCTAGTGGCCCCTCTGTTTTACTTTCCTCTCTCCTCTCCCCAGGCTGGGGCTGGGGCTATGAAGGGCTCTGCAGGGTAGGGGCAACAGGACAAAGAGTGAAGTCGATGTGAAAGCAGACTATAGCAATCTTTGTGGAAACACACCAGTTCTAAGTCCAATGTTTTAAAAATTGAGGATTTGGTATCAGTGTAGAATCAGGGAGTAGAATACTTGTGCTAACTAGACTGGGGGTTCCCTGTGAGCAGGACCCATGTCCAATTCATTGCTGGATCCCAGAGTCCAGCACAGGGCCTGACCCAGAGCTACCCAGTTTAGTCAGCATCTGCTGAACAAATATTGAAGATCTCATCCAACACCAAATTCTGTGACTGTAGTAAGAAGGAGAGATGTAAGGAAAAGAGGATATTTTCAGGATCTTTGAGTTTGTATTGTGACTCACGTGAATGAAACGCCCTGGGTAGGTCATTCAGCGTGATCCAGGCACAGCTTGATCCAGATGCGTACATGATGTCAGGCACCAGATTTGATTCTCTCCATCTCTTGCCTCTGTTTTTGTCTGAGGTGCCTTCGGTCTTAGGGGGACTCTTGTCAGGAGGGGGGCAAAGATGGTCCACAGCATCTCCTGGTGACGTTCCAGCAGCTTAGCAACCATAACAGAAACAAAGCTGCTTCCCTCTAGTTCCAGAAAGGGGAAGCTGAGCCAGGAAGCAGAAAATAACTGAGGCTCTGTGTTCATTATCCTGAGATAAACCATAATGGAAAGAATATTTTTTAAAAAGTATGTATACATGAATCACTCTGCTGTACAGCAGAAATTAACACCACATTGTAAATCAACTATACTTCAATTTTTTAAAAAAGTGAAAATAACTGAGGTCCAACCTGCAGGTTAAAGAAAGCAGAAATACAAGTCAACCTCCGTGTAGGCAGTTAAAGCCTGCAAACCAGTGTGTCTTGTACTTCCAGGCCTTTTAAACACAGATGACTTGGGATCCAGAAGACTTTGGGGAAAGGAGAGCCGCAGGACTGGCTGCCAAGGAGAACTGCTCTCACCCCAGAGCCCCGACAGGAGGGGCACAAAGAACTTCTGTTCCAATCACTTAGCATGTCAGTTCCTCTTCAGAAATTACAACCCATCACGGCTGCAAACTACACATAAAGTCCGCCCCACTGTGGCGGTATCCGCTCCCGCCTGGGCGCAAATGGATCACCAAGCTGCCACCCCTGCCCCTCGGGGCTCTCAGCGCAGAGGCTCCAAGGAAAGCACGTGGCTCGGGCCTTGGCCAATGAGAGTCCTGCATGCGTCCCCATGGACACGGTGATTGGTTCAGGGAAGGACACAGGATCCAAACCAGGCCAGTCAATCAGAGGCTTCCAGGACACGCGAAGGCAGGCAGGATCTCAGCGCAGGATGTCAAGGCAGGCGGGCTGCTCTGAGGACCGCAGGGTGCTGGCTAGTCACGAGCCCCCTGCTACTCTCGGTCAGAAACAGGGTGCTGGCGGCACTGCGTGGCCACAGAGCTCCCGGGTTTTCTCCTGAGGACACAGCCTCGTCCACCCTTTCTCTCCTGGTCCAGGTCCCTGCTGCATCCGCCACCATTGCTTTGGCCCCCAAGAGGACTTCCTCTCTTACGAATGTCACCCCAGAAAGCGCCTCAGACCACCCATACGGGCTGGGGAGGAGGGAAGGGGCTCCCGCCCACAGCTGAGAGGATGTAAAGCGTGCTGAGGAAGGGGGAGAAACACGACTTCAAACAGTGTGAAGGTTACTTGAGTGGAAACATTTTGGTTTCCGTTTTGGCTGAGGCCACAAAACAAGAGATACCTCATGCTAAAGGTGGGCTGCAAGAATGCCATGAAGGACTTGCAAAAAGTGGGGTAGAGGAAAATAGAGATCAAGGAGGAGGCCTGGAAGGGCTTTTGACTCTGAAGGGGGGGGGGGTCAGGGGGCAGAGCAGCCTCCGTCAGCCCCTCTTCCCCGGGAGGCACCAGGGTGTAAGCTTGCAGATCCTTCCTTGCGGTCCCCCCGACTCCCACCTTCTCCAGGCCTGGCCAACGGTCTGGCTCGGGGCACGGGCTTCTCACATGTGAAGCAGGTAGAGCCAGCTGCCTTGCTAGCATTCCAGGAATTGCTGGGACCACCTGCTGCCCCGGAGGAACGGCCCTAAGGGACAGCAGAGACTTGCTGGCTGAGGTCCAAACACTGCTCTCCAGGCACCCCCAGCCAGCCCAGGCTCACCCTGAAATGCACCAGACAGGGGGTTCCACTCCCGGCCCCTCCCGGACTGCTGTCTGTTTCTGTTAACGGGGGAAGAGTTCCCATCTCTCCGCCAGGTGTCCAAGCCCCTAGCTTCTCTTCTGGGGCTTCAAGAGCCTGCAATCCCGTTGGGAGAGTGAACAGAGCTTCTGGGACCGGAAGAACCCTCCAAACCAGGGGGTCGCGTCCCCCACGGGGAACAGGAAGGCCCCCCCAGAAGCTCCGGGTTCCTCACTCCTCCGGACCCACCCGGTCCCTTCCCCCTCTTCCCCCTTTCCTCGGGGGCTGGGGGCACAGGAAGCCCGCTGAGGAAGCATGCCCCCAAATGCTCTTGGATGACACATCCTCACAGCAGTGGGCGTTTGGGGGGGACCTGGGGGAAGGGAAAGGCGTTGAGGGAGCAACTGGAACCTTTAAGTGGTGGTGAGGGGATGGGAACGCCGAGCGACACTCTCCTCCAACTTTTCAGTGGCAGGACTTTGAGATTGGACCCCGCCTCCGAAAGTGCAGCCTGAAAGCTCGCCACGAGGTGGCGGTGTAGAGCTAAGAATCGAGTCATTGCGCGCGGTCCTCGCCTGCGGGACAGGCATCCCACCGCCCAGGGAACTTGTGATTCCAGCTCTGCCTTGTGCCAAGTGTCTGGGACTTCACACCCCGCGGCCTTTCCCTGTACAAGGGGAAGTTACCCGGCATTTACTGAGCATTTTCAGTGTTCCAGACCCCGTGCTGGGCCCTGGGCAATCATGAGTCGTTAAATTGCAGCAGCCCCAGTGACATGGCATTTTGAACCTCGTTTTGTAGCCACGGAAACTGAAGCTCCGTGGAGGCTAAGTGGCTGCTCAGCGGCAGAGCCAGAATCCAAGACCAGCGGTCCGTCTGCAAAGCTAGTGTCTTCCTGGCCCATTGTGCTGCCTCCAAAACACCTGAAATGGCAGAGGCCTCTTGGCTCTTCCCCTCTTTGGGGGCAGAGGGAACGGACCTGAAGGCTGCCCAGGGGTGCAGAGGGATTCCCTGAAGACAACACCCCCGAACAGCAACAAACCATGCAAAACAAACAATAAGGTTGTATCTCACTTCACTTTGTTTTATCTCCTGTGGTCTCAGCATCCCTGGAGTCCTTTCATTTTATGGAAGAGCTAATTGAGATTCAAAGGGGTTAGTCCCTCGGGCAACTGCCCAGAGTCTCCTGGTCAGAATCAGGCCTCCAACCGGGGCCTCTAAATCACGGCCTTGGTGCTTCTGTACGACAAACTAGAATTGCATCCCTTGGTTGGTTAAGTCGGGGAGGATATCACTGAGTCTGATTAGAACTTCGTTCCCTTGTCGGCTGGTGAGTTCAGACAGGAAGGTAGGGGCCGGGGGAGGAGGAGGGAACCAGGGAAGGGATGGGAGGACTTCCTGGAACAACTGGAAAAGTTGGGGGATCGTGTCTCCAACCAGTCTCCACTGAAAGAGGCTGGTGATCGTCACATCTGGACTTGAATTCTGGTACCACTTACCAGCTTCCGACACTTTAGTTTTACTTTTTCTAAGACTGGGGGTGATTAATCATAGTCTGCATCTCAAGAGGTTTTCTCAGGATTAAATATTTTAAAAAATACATTTAATCCCTTACACCCACTATGATGGCTCCTATCAAAAAAACGGGAAATAACCGGTGTTGATGAGGTTATGGAGAAATTGGAGCCCTTGTGCCCTGTTGGCAGGAATGTTAAATGGGGCAGCGTTGATGGAAATTAGTACAGCGGTTTCTCAAACAAATAAAAATAGGGACTTCCCTGGCAGTCCAGTGGTTAGGACTTGGCGCTTTCACTGCCAGGGCCCCCAGTTCAGTCCCTGGTTGGGGAACTGAAATCCTGTAAGCCATGCAGCGAGGCAAAAAAAAAAGTAAAAATAGAATTGCTATATGATCCAGCAATTCCACTTCCGGTTATATACCCAAAAGACTTGAAAGTAGGGTTTTGAAGAAACATTTGTACACCCATGTTAGCAGCAGAATTATTCATAATAGCCAAAGCATGGAGGCAACCCAAGTATCCGTTGAGAGATGAATGGATAAGCAAACTGTGGTCTATACAAAAAAATAGAATATTATTCACCCTTTAAAAGACAGGAGATTCTGACACATGCTGCTACATGGATGAACCCTGAGGACATTATGTTAAGTAAAATAAGCCAGTCACAAGAAGACAAGTACTGCATGATCCCACTTACATGAGGTCCCTAGAATAGTCAAATTCATAAAGACAAAAAGTGGAAGGGTAGTTGCTGGGGGCTGGGAGAAGGGCGGAGCGGGGGAGTTAGTGTTTAACGGGGACGGAGTTTCAGTTTGGCAGGATGAAAAGGGTATTCTATGGGTGGATGGCAGTGGTGGCTGCACAGCACTGTGAATGCACTCAATGCCACGGAACCGGGCACTTAGAAATGGTTAAGGGGGTAAATTATATTTATGTATATTTGACCACAATTTTAAAATATAAAAAATAAATAAAGATGATCACATTATGAATAAATAATGAAAAACTAAAGATAATTAGTGTATGTGTATATATATATATATATATATATATATATATATATATATACACACACACATATATATATAATTTTTTTTAAATGAGCCTCTGGGTGACTTGATCCAGAGCTGTTTGTTCTTCCCTTGTGTGCCTACGGATTCTTCAAGAGATGGGGTCTATACCCGCTTCCTTGAGCTTGAATCTGAGTGGACTTGTGACTAGCTCGTCACCAAAACAGTGTGACCGAAGAGACACAGCATGACTTGCATGTAGATCAGAAAAGTCCATTCAGCGTCTGCCTTGTTTGCTGGGAGTTGGAGCAGCCCCCAGGACCACCATACTGTGAGGAAGCTAAGATGTCACAGATGGTCCACGTACAGATGCTCTGGTCAGCAGCACCAGCTCTAGTCCCGGCCTGGAGGTCCACACGGCACGGAGCAGAGACAAGCCATCCCCTCCTGGGCCCTAGCTGAACTCCTGACCCACAGAATCCATGAGCATGGTAAAAGAGTTGTTTCTAGCTGCTCATTTCCTAAGTTGCTACTGCTACACAGCAATAGTTACTGGAACGTGTGTAACACATCTGGAAACGGCTGTCCCTTTGAAATATCTGCCTAGTAGCACACTTCCCCTCTCCCCGTCTACTCCTCCTGGACTCCCTCCCTCTCCCTTTTCTACAGAGACACAAACAAGTCAATCTAAAATGCCTTCTGAGGGTGACCCCAGATTGGGTTACCAAGGAGCCTTGCAGGATCCTCTGCTGTGGAAATGTCCTCTGAGTTCATGCTTGAAAATGAAGTTAGGTCACCCGCCTTCATGGGAAAAGACACTTTGTAGGGAAGGTTGTCTGTCCATTCAGAGTCTGTCATCAGATGTTCTTTTCCCACTGGTGTCCCTTCTTGTTGCAGGGATGCTCTCTGGCCCTTAGGCTTTTCCAGGTTAAGCTCCACTGGACATGTGTTTCTAGAAACTTCGCTCTGAGCATCACTCAGTCTGTCAGGTAAGGAAGCAGACCCCAGCCCTTCCCTGGAAGCTTGCAGCTTCTCCAGGAAGTGGGGGGGGGCCACCACGGTTTGGCTGTGACTGTGCTGTCTCCGAAGGGCACAGAAGAGGCATTACTGGGGGGGGTCAGGGTTTCGCTCCCCACCCTGCCTCACACCAACAGGTCATCTGGGCAAGTCTCCTTGGCCCTGGGCTTCCCTCCGGTTTGCCGTGCGTGAGGTGACAAGGACCAGCCCGCTCTCAGGGCCCGAGGTACGCCATTCACCGGACAGGTATGACTGTTTGACACTTGAGCTGCCGAAGGGGACGAAGCAGACCCAAACCCTGCCTTCCTGAACCTTAGGCGCTCGTGGGGCAAGGCAGACGTCTGCCAACCACCAACCACGTGTTTACAGGCAGGGAATTCCCAATAATCATAATTTTTAAATGCCAGATAAAATTTAGTGAAAATCTGGACTTCCCTGGGGGTCCAGTGGTTAGGACTGTGCACTTCCACTTCAGGCGGCACGGGTTCGATCCCTGGCTGGGGAGCTAAGATGCTGCATGCCTCACGGCGTGGCAAATAAATTACAAATAAATAAAAATTATGATTATGAACAGTAAGAGGACCAGCCTGACCCGACCACCCAACTCTTCTGTCAGAATCAAAGCTCTGCCCGGGGACTTGACCCCTGTCACATTGTCAGCAGTAGTATTTTATGACAAAGCTTATATATTCTGGTAAGAATCAGGTGGTTTCTAACGATCTATATCTCCTAAAAATCTACTTTATGCATGCAGCCTGAGAGGGCATCCCACTGTCATCTGTGTGTCTGGACTCCTGCTCTGTTTAGTGGGCCAGAGACCACCTCTCAGCCCCGTTGACTTCGGCCACCCTGCCCCTGGGGTGACAGAAGCGGTGCAGCCCAGCGGCCTCCTTACGGGGCGCCAGTTTGGGGGATCTTGGAGGTTGCAGCCCTTAACGTTCTGCATCTGAACCCCTCTCTCAGATAGAAATCTTTCTGGAAGGAAGATTGAACTTCTCCCTAATTGCTATTAGCACCTCATTATGAATGAAGCATACCCCCAGCAGGTGTGATGCCCTCCCGGGGCGGGCAGTTTTGAGGGCTCTAGAAATGCACTTTCCTGTATGGTAGCCACTAGCTACCTGTGGCCATTGAAGTTTAACTGTAAATTAATTGAAAATAAAGAAAAATGCCTCCTTCAGTCATAAATAGACACATTTCAAGTACTCAAAAGCCACAGGTGAGTGGCTGTCGGGTTAGACAGAGCAGGGACGGAATATTGCCACTGGCACAGAAAGTTCTATTGGGAGTCCCTGATCACCTGCTGACTGAGCATGGGATGCAGGGATGCAAAGGTCCCCTTTCCCCGCCCCGCCTTCCAGCTCCTTCTCCTCCCAGGCTCACCCCTCGCTGAAGAGACAGAGGCAGCTCTTTCAGCCAGATGGGAATCCAGCTCTTTCTAAGAGGGCTCCGTTGGCACTTTGAGCCTATGGTTCTTGGCTCAGGAAGGCCGGTGCGCTGGAGGATGTTCTGCAGCATCCCCGGCCTCTGTCCACTGATGTCAGTAACCGTCCTCCCTCCCGTTGTGACGACCAGAAAAACATCTCCAGACACTGCCAAATGTGCTCAGGGAGGGGGTAGGGGTGGGGGCCAGAACTGCTCTGATTGAGAACCACTGGTTTAACTATAAAGACCCACGCTACTCTCGAAGATGGAAGCATCCTGCGGGGAGGGGTACAGATTAGGCTGCTTCAGCCGTTAGCATCTCCCCAGAATTAATTGCTTAGTCAGAGCCTTGCCCCTTTTCCTAGTCAGGCCTTGAAGCCTTGAGGCCTTGAAGCAACGGGACCAAGAAAACTCTGAGGGAGGAGTGACAGCAACAGAAGTGACCCAAGTTACTGACCTGCTTTGGGGCCTCAGGCTCAGTCTCGACGATTTACCTGGGTCCTGGTGGCCTGAGACCCCGATGCATACTTCGGGAGAGGATTCAATGCAGAAGGGCACCAGGGCTCCCATTTATTTCCCCCTCAGGGGCTTATCAGGCAGATAAGCTCTGAATGCCGATCTTGGCTCCTTTCCTCCGCCACAGCTGGCTCTGTTGCATCATATATTAAAACGGGAAAGGACTTCCCTGGCGGTCCAGTGGTTAAGACTCTGTGCTTCCACTGCAGGGGGCACAGGTTCAAACCCTGGTCAGGGAACTAAGATCCTGCATGCCTGGCAGTGTGGCCAAAAATAAATAAATAAAAATAAAATGGGAGAAATGGTTAATGTGCACCCACAAGTAATCCCCAAGTGTCTACTTTCTGCGTATGCAGAGCCATCACCGGCTGCCATCACCACAGATGGCCACAACAGGAGTGCCTGCAGTGACCCGGGTGTTGAGCCACCCTTGCCCAGTGGCCGGTGAGTGAGGAATGGCCCCTGTACAGCCTAACAATTCACGGAGTAATTGGTCCTCTGGGAACTAAGCCCAAGAAATATATTTTTGCAGGTAACGGCAAATAAGAGCCGAAACTCAACAAAGATGAAGACTGACTAAATCTCCCCCCCACCCCCCGCCACCACCCCCAGGAGAATTCACACGTTTTGACAAAGGTGATCTATAAGCCCGCTTTGGACTCTGCAGTGCCTGAGATGGGATTGGAAATTGTATTCGTTGCCAGGCTTGTAAAGCCCAGGGGAGCCCAAGGGAGCCAGAAACCAGCCCCACCCCACAGATGACTCAAAAAGGCAGAGGTTACCCCATTCTTCTGCTCCGAGTTGGAGGGGGCCTAGACCTGCTGGAATTTCGGGGTTTCTTCAAAGTCTGTGTGAATTTCCCAGCTGGTGTGTGATGGGCGGAAACTGGGGAGGGCATTTGGAATAACTTCCCTCATCTGGTTCCCTGTCAAGCTCCTATTCATCCTTCAAAACCCTGCCTCTGACTCACCTCCTCTGTGCAGCCCTCCCTGGATCCCCCCACGATTCCCCCAAACATGGCTAGGACCAGAAACGAACTTTTCCAGAAAAGTCTGGTAATGGCAGGAGGGAATTACCATGCAGAAGAGAAAAGCTTCAAATTGGGCTGGAGCACCCCTGCTCGGCAGACGGCTGGCTGTGCAGCCCCACCCACGAGCCCGAGGGGCGCTCTCCAGGTCTGGTCTGCTGCCCTGGGGCTGGGCCCGCCCCCCGGCCCCCGCCCCACCATCTGGTCCCGCCTCCCTGCTACGAAGGAAGGTCCTCCCCCAGGATCCAGCCCAGCCCTCTCCAGGCCCCTTGAGGGCAGAAAGCATCCCTCCCTCACCTGGTTATGGGCTCTCCTCCCTGGTCACCAAGCTCACCTGCTCAGAAGCAAATCTGCTCCCAGCGAGGACAACCACTGACAGTTGCAAACAGGACGATTTCGCCCCTGAGTGCAAACTTTCAGGACAGGAGCAGAATATCTGGCTTTAATTTCACAGTGTTTTCCCCAGTCTTTTCCCAATTAGGAATCAGAAGCTGCCAGAGGCTCACAGTGGGAACTTAGCCCTGGAGCCTCCACAGCTTCAGAACGGTGGGTGTGAGCATGTGTGGCCGCTCAGTCCCCTTGGGGGCACGGCCTGGGCTGTTACAACGGCAGGCTGTTATAATCCTTCGGGGGCACGGCCTGGGCTGTTACAACGGCAGGCTGTTATAATCCCTCGGCCAAGCGCCGAGTCTCCTGAGGGCAGGACAAGACTAACTCATGTCTGTGTGTTTGCCAGGCTCTGTCCTAAGCACGCTGCTCGTGTTCACTTGAGTTCATCCACACAGCCCTACAGGCAGGTGCCAATGTCTCCATTTACTGATGGGGAAACTGGGGCAGAGAGAGGCTGAGTAGCCTGTCCGAGCTCACAGAGTCGGCATGTGGCCGGGATTTGGGCCCAGAGGTCATGCCTGGAACCCCTACACCTGCCCCTGCCCTCCAGAAAAGTGCAATTTGCCTTTACTTTGTCCTTCGTAGAATCTAGGACAGCCTGGCTGGGGCTTGGAAATGGGGGGCCCAGTTTCCACTGGGCCACTCTGAAGAACACTAGGGTCTCTGCCAGAGACCCCCAGACTCTCACTGTACACCCCTCCTGTGTCTGCCGTGTGCCAGGCTGGGCCCCAGGGTGGTTGTGAGGGTGGGCACAGGTGTGTCAGAGCAGATGCTGGCCTTCCAGCAAGGAAGGGACCCATGACCTGAGGGCTGTGGGGTGACAAGGTCCCCAGGCTCTCCAGCATGCTGAGGGGCCTGGTGGGCTGATCCCAGGACAGTGGGTACAGGCAGCCCAGCCGAGGGGGAGGTGAGGGCCCCGAAGGACCTGCGGGTGTTCTGGGGTCAGACACCTGGCTTTTTCATTGCAAGCCTCTGAGAGGCTAGAAGAGGATGAGTGGACCTGGGGCGGCCCAGCCTCTCCGATGGGCAGCTTCCTCCCCTGGACGGCGGGCCGTCCACTCCCTCACAGGACAGCGAGGAGCACCGAGGGAGGTGATGGACGCAGGGAACCAGCTCCGTCCCTGCTGCCAGGTGGGTTGTGGGTTCGGCCACTGCATTTTGAAAACTCCAGCCGAGTGAATTTGGAAAGCCTCTGCCTTCTTTCTTAGCCTTTGGGCGGGCCCTGTGGAGTGGCACTGAGGAGGAGAGGGTGTGAGAGGGAGCTGGGGGCCCAGGCCCTCAAGCCTGCCTTTCCAGCTGCTCTCGTCCTCCCTCTGCAAGGACTAACGGCGCTCCCAGCCCTTGGGCCCGACGTTGCTGTGGGCTGGCCACCAGGGGCTGCCGCCTCTGCCAGCACTTGCCCAGTTCCAAGGCCACTGTCATCTAGTCCCAGCCCCATGCCAGGAGCAAGGGGGGAATTAGAATTATTGGGAGGAAAGGAAACCCAGTGAATCTGCTGCCCAAGGTCGATGCCACGCCTGGGGTCACCTGGATCTTCACGTCCTTTAATATCACAAATCAAACCCTGTTATTCTGCTCATGCTTAAAGTTCTTCGGGGGTCTCCCGTTGCTCTTGGGGCCCATTTCAAAACCCGTGGGATCCAGGGCCTGCCTACCCTCAAGTCTCATTCCTCTCCCCACACTGTGGTCCTTCCTACTTGGGGGTCTCTGCTTGGAACGCTCCATCCCCCCATTGTTACGCCCCACCGCACCCCGCACACATACCTGTATTTGTTTAATCCCAAGCTGGGCTGTATCCCAAGCCCAGCCCAGCGCCTGGCGTAGGGAAAGCACTCGGTAGTTATTTTATGAATGAACGTCTTGATTAATGGGTGGATTTGTGAAGGAAGGGAAATAAGACCGGAAATCAACTACTTTGGCCTAAAGCCATTGTTACCGCCCCCCCAGGTTCCTCACCGGCCACACCCTCTCACCCACCAGCGGATTCACATGCGCATTCTCGCTGGACACCTGCCACTTCCAAAGCCACAGAAATGACAAAACCTAACCCAAAAGCATGTCAAAACCCCAGCAGGTCAATTAGCAAAACAAAGGGTTTTTTCATTAAGTGCTCAAAGCTTTGGGTTCCTGTTCTAATCCGCATCTCAGATGTCGCCCTGCCCCCCAGAGCCGTTCTGGACCTTGGAAGCCTGAGCATCCGAAGAGTGGGAGGGGGAAGAAGAAGCTCTGGGAAAAGCGCTGGGAAGTTTGGCCGCCGGGAGCTGCTGCCCAATAGCGCTCCAAAAAGGATGCACCAGCGCCCGGTCCCAACCGGCCTCAAACGAGTAACGAAGTCCAATTCATTGTTGGTGGAAGTTGAAAAGCCCTTTGGAATTACTTGTCAAAACTTAATATACCACCTGACCCAGCCATTCTACCCTGAGTTTTCTATCCCTAACTATTTTTCCACTTCCGTGCAAAGATCTGTGCACCGGAATATTCTTTATGACATTCTCCGTTATCGTGAAAAGGGAAACAACCTACCTGCCCATCAACAGGGGAAGGATCCAGCACACCGTGTGCATGCTCACCGTGGAGTACTGGGAAGCTCTTAGGACAAGGGGTCCAGAAAAAAGTTGAAGGGAAAAAGCACATTTCAGAACAATATTTATAGTATCATCCAGTTTATGGCTAACATATTTGAAAGAATGGGTCATTCTAGGACATGAAGGGAAGTTGATGGGCCACGGGGTCACAAGGAAAGGACGGCTTCCAGGAGGGACAAACATTCAGTTACCACCAGGAGGAGGAAAAGGGGAGAGCAGACAAGAGGGTGCCCAGCCGTGAGAATGGAGGTGTGATGGCTCCGAGGTGGGCTGTGGACCCGGTCAGTAAGGCAGGGTCCTTGCTGGGGGTGCGGGGGTGCGGTGCAGAGGGTACCCAGGCAGTAGGGGAGGGCGGCAGGCTGCTGGCGTCACCCAGGACCTGTGTGTCCTGAGAGCAGGAGGGATGACAGGGTGGAAGGTGGAATTGCTAGTGTGTAGCTGAAAAATGATCCTCTCCCTCTCATAGGAAGGGGAAATGCTCAGATGCAACCTGAAGCCGTGGCAGAAGCGGGCTGGAAGGGTGGCAGGAGCTGTCGGGCGGGGGGGAGTGCTAGGCCGGGTCCTGCGAGGGGCACTGGCCTTTGCTGCCGGGCGGGCGGATGTCCCTGAACCCTGGGCTTGCAGTCAGGTCTGCACTGCAGGGGCATCTGCGGGTGGACTCGGCAGGCAGGTGGGAGAAGAGGACATGCAGGGACTGGGGGAGGTTAGTCCCTGAAAGGCAGCAGGTGGCTCTCTTCTCCCGGGAGGCGGCGTTAGCAAGAGAAGCGCTCTCCCGGGGTGGGGGGGGTGGGGAACAGACCGTTTACTCCTGACTGTGGAGCCCTCGTGATCTTGATAGTGATCTGGTCCTCGCCTCCGGCTGGAACTCGTTGCTTCCTCCTCTGGAAAGAGAAAAGGCTTCCCCGTTCAGACTCAGTATCAGGACGTCCTGTTTTCAGGGAAAATGTGGGGAGCAGACCTTTTTTTATGTCGTAGAAGTCACTGAAACCACCAACTCCTCTCACTTTAGAGCACCTCTCTGAAGACCAATGCAGGTGATCTTGATCGGTATTGATTGATTTTGAACTTGGCCCCAAAGGAAAACAGTAAGGATGTTATCCCTGTACACTCCACATTCCCAGACAGCGGAGGACACGTAACAAACCCCACAGGGATGCCAGAGGAGCGAGAGGCCTTTAACGTGAGTTTTTTACAATGAGCGCATATCACTTTTATAATCCAAAATACAGCAAAAAAAAAAAATTACTGACCTGAGCAACTGTTCAGCACCACCCTTTCTAGTTGTTTGTCCATGGGTGGGACCCCAAGGCCCTGGCCAATGCCAGGATGGCTGAAGACAGGTAGACTCCTGCCCCACAGAATGCAATTCACTCTCATTGCATTTGCGTTTATGTGCTTCATAGAATTTGGGATTTGCAGGAGTTATGGCAGTAATTTCCTAGTCCAACACAGACACAAGATCATAATCATAATAGGTGATTTTTTATAAAGGATGAGACCGTGTACCAGGCTCTGGGCTGGGCACTGTGTGTGGGGTGGGGGGTTCCCTCTTTTCACCCTCACAACCATCCTTTGCAGTAGGTACTGTGATCTGCCCATTTGACAGATGAGGAAGCTGAGGCACAGTGAGATATTGCCACTAAAAGTCTCTGAACTTATTTTTAAAACAAACGAAAGTTTAAAAAGGAAAAAGAAACCTACACTGCTGGTGGGAATGTAAATTAATGTAGCCACTATGGAAAACAGTATGGAGGTTCCTCAGAAAACTAAAAATAGAGCTACCTTATGACCCAGCAGTCCCACTCCTGGGCAAATATCTGTAGAAAACCATAATTTGAAAAGATACATGCACCCCAATGTTCATAGCAGCACTATTTACAACAGCCAAGACATGGAAATAACCTAAATGTCCGTCAACAGATGAATGGATAAGGAAGATGTGGTACACATATACAATGGAATACCACTCAGCCATAAAAAAGAATGAAATAATGCCATTTGCAGCAACATGGAAGGACCTAGAGATGATCATACTAAGTGAAGTAAGTCAGACAGAGAAAGACAAATATCATATATCACTTATATGTGGAATGTAAAAAAATGACACAAATGAATTTATTTACAAAACAGAAATAGAAGACATAGAAACTAACATGGTTACCAAAGGGGAAAGGGGGGGAGGGATAAATTAGGAGTTTGCGATTAACATATACACAGTACTATATATAAAATAGATGAACAACAAGAACCTACTGTATAGCATAGGAAACTATATTCAATATCTTGTAATCACCTATAATAGAAAAGAATTTGAAAAATAATATATATTTATGTACAACTGAATCACTTTGCTGTACACCTGAAACTAGCACAACATTGTAAATCAACTATACTTCAATTTTTTAAAAAATGGTTTAAAAAAACCCTCTGAGAGTAGATATCAACCAATATGGTATTGATCTGATGCTGAGTACTTAGGATCTGTGTTGATATCTATTAGTCAGTCATGTGTTTCTTTTGGAAATTGTTTAAGACAATGGTTTTCAAAATGTGGTCCCCAGACAAGCATCACATCATTACCGGCACTAGGGAACTTGGAAATGCACATTCTCTGGCCCCGTCCCAGACGGACGGAAGCAGAAAGTCTGTGGGTGGCGCCCAGCAAGCTGTGTTTTAACAAGCCCTCCAAGGGATTCGGATGCACCCAAAATTTGAGAACCTTGGTTTAGGCTTGAATTTAAAAGAAAGTAAACCATTCATTATCCCTGACTGAATTCTCATGGGATCTCTCAGAGCTAAGTAATTCCTCCGAACACTTGGAACTACTTGAAGATGCACAGAAGCTTCCTCGGGACTGGCTGGGTCCCACCCCCAGAGACGCTGATTCAGCAGGTCTGGGGTGGGGCCTGAGAATTTGCATTCCTGACGAGTTCCCAGGCTCTGCAGGTGCTGCTGATGGGGGCGAGGGGGCAAGGGTAACACATGGAGGATGACTGAAGGAGTGAGTGCCCAGGGAGGACCTTGGCAAATTCAGACAGATCCCTTTTTACTTTTTGAATTAAGAAACTGAGATTTCTGTGAGACTGCCGCAAAATAAGATCTGATTCAGGCACATCCAGCTAGAAGAAGTGCATCCGGGGCACAAAGTGAAGGGTCGGGGGGTCCCTTCCCGCAGGCTCCTTTCTGACAGCCCTGCATGTCCCTCTGAGGCTGGGTTCCCTGCCCATCTCAGACTCCCTTGGGGGAGGGAAGGCATATCCAGGAGGCTGTTCTCTGGTGCAAAGGGCCGGAGGAGGATGGTTTAGGGGACTGTCGTGGGGCATCTGTGAACAGCCAGGAAATAACAGGTCCACACGGGCCTTCCTAGTCACTCTTGCACACAGACTGCAGCTGAAAAGCAGATAGAAATGCCTCCTTCCTGCAGGAAGGGCCACGCAGGATCCTCCCGTGGGATACAGGAGCATGCCGAGGACAGCGCCTAAATGACTTGCTAAGATCACACAGCGGGCCCTGTGCAGGAGCATGCCGAGGACAGCGCCTAAATGACTTGCTAAGATCACACAGCGGGCCCTGTGCTGAGTAGGCCTAGGAGTCAAGAGAAGAGTGATGTGAAAAGAGAAGAGCCGTGAGTGGAAGACCTACTAGGTGTTAGATGCTGAGAGCTTGGTCCTATCTTTGAGGAAGACCAGAACCGAGGTTACTGCATGGCTGTGTATCACAGGTGATGGAACAGAGGTCAGCATACAGGAAGGGGTCTAAGGCGGGGGTGGGTGGTGGGCAGGGGACACGGGCCTCTTGGGAACAACGCAGCTGAGCCTGGTTAGATGAAGAGGACGGAGTAGGGGATGATAAACAGGACAGGTGCCCTGATGGGATCCTGATCCTCTGAGAGGATCACAGCCTTTTCTTTTTTTTTTTTTTTTTTTTAAATTTATTTATTTATTTATTTATTTATTTATTTATTTATTTTTGGCTGTGTTGGGTCTTCGTTTCTGTGCAAGGGCTTTCTCTAGTTGTGGCAAGCGGGGGCCACTCTTCATCGCGGTGCGCGGGCCTCTCACTGTCGCGGCCTCTCTTGTTGCGGAGCACAGGCTTCAGACGCGCAGGCTCAGTAGTTGTGGCTCACGGGCTTAGTTGCTCCGTGGCATGTGGGATCTTCCCAGACCAGGGCTCGAACCCGTGTCCCCTGCATTGGCAGGCAGATTCTCAACCACTGCGCCACCAGGGAAGCCCAACAGCCTTTTCCATGGCTGGAGGAGAGTGGGCGGTGGAGCCACTGGCTGTTGCACTGATGCTGTGGGGCCTGGACCAACACAGGGCTGGGCAGTCCAAGAGGATGGCCGACACAGGAGTGATGCTTATAAAACAGGAGGGAAGGGGGCAGCACAACCGCTAAAAGAATGACATAGCCATTGAGGACATGACAAAGACTAGTTAGAACCAACTAGATCCAAGATGGTGGAAGGGTCAACTTCCAGTAGATCTTGAGCCTCGTTATATGCTCATTGTAATGCATTAGCTACATGACACTCCCACCAGCTCCATGACAGTTCTGAGGCCAACCATAAAAGGCCAAAAGTGGGCGGTGGCCCCATTCCAGGAAATCTCCACCCCTTCCCCAAAATAGTTGGACAAATCCTCCCACTCATTAGCCTATGAAATTATGCAGCCCATAAAAACTAACCACCCCATGTTTTGGGGCCTCTTGCCTTCTGAGGTGGCCCACATTCTGTCTGTGGAATGTGTATCTCTCTAAATAAATCCACTTCTTACCCATCACTTTGTCTCTCACTGAATTCCTTCTGTGATGAGACATAAAGAACCTGAGCTTCATTAAGTCCTGAGACCATGTGTGTGATCTCAATTAAAAGACAGTGGGTTCAAGTTCCAATCTGGGTTGTGTCATTTCACTTAGGGGGAAAAGGCTGAAGGACTTGGGAATTAATTGGATGTGGAGCAGGGAGGAAAGGAAGGGCATCAGGGGAACTCTTGGATCCACTAATCATTCTGTGTCTACTTATTAAGCTCCTGCTGCATACTAGACCCTGGATGGCAGCACTGGATTTCTACATTGGAAGATTCCAGAACTGCAATCTGGTCCAGGGGTGTGGCTAGGGGACTCATCTTGAAGCAAACACACTGTTTTATTTGAATATCCTGTTTATTTGGGGTTGGAGAGAGTGCAGGTAATGAAGATAGCAGAGGTCTAGACTCCCCCAAACCAACCCAAGTAGGACCTCCACTAGGTCCTAGGGATTCCAAGAAGATTGAAATGTTCTCCCTGCCCTTAACAGCCTCACAGTTTAGTAAGAGAGATGCACCAACAGATAATTAAAATGTAATGTGTTGAGTATGTCGAAGAGACACACACATCACGGCAGGAGAGTCTGTTGGAGAGTTATCTAATCTACTGGGAAAGGAAGAGTGATCCAAGAAGACTTCCTGGAGGAAGTGACACTGGAGTTAGTTTTACAGCTTTCTGCCCGGGGCCTCCAGGTGTGGGGCTTGGCTGAGGGTGGGCCATTCACTGAGGTGGAGAATGCCGAAAGAGGAGCAGGTTGGGGAGAAGGGTGTCAAGTTCAGGTTCGGACAGGTTGAATCTGAGGCTGCTGTGGAACTCCAAGAAGTGATGTCCAGGAGGTATTGGATACATGGGTCTGGACTGCCACTGTTCCCATTTTATAGATGGGAAAGTTCAGGCTCAGACTGGTTAAGGACACTGCTGACAGTGACATGTCTGGATAATGGCAGACTTGAGCTTCACATCCAAGCGGAGGGGTGCCGAAGGCCGGGCAGCTGTGCTGTGGCCCTGCCAGGGTCACCCTCGACAAACGTTTGGTGGCCTAATCAGCTGGCGCATTGGTCTGGAAAGGCCTTTCAGAGAGTTTCTGAAGATGATCAACAGAAGGGAGAGGAGTTAATTGGTCAGAACCAGAGGGCAAAAAAAAATACTCCTATTAGAATGAGCTCACACTCTCTTGTCTGATTTCCTTTCGATGGTGAGATAAGAAGGAAAATGGCAGAGTTTCAAGTTCCACCCAGACCACCAGGAATCCTTCCCAGTACCCAGCAGCCACAGCCTTCGCCCCCCACGTCGCCCTCCCAACAGCACTGCACCCTCAGGGCGCCCCCAGCCCCACCCTCTGTGCCGTGAGCCAGCAGCACCTCAGAGAAAGGCCCAGGAGGCTCTCCCAACCAGCTGCACTGGAGGAGGTGGGCGGGGAGCTTTGCGATGCCCCGTCACTTCCGTTTGGAGGAGAGGGAAACTGAGGCCTGCGTCACGGGGACTTGGGTCCTCAGCCAACATGGCTCTGGTTATGGACGTATGTGACAGACACATACGCCCATAACCGGAGCCATGTGGTCCAGCGAGAGGGGCGATTCAGGAGGCGGGCGCAGTCTTAGTCAGGACCTTGGCCACGTCACGTGGACTAAATGATCCCCTCTCAGAGAACGTTTAGCTTCCCCCAAATTAACATTAAATTTCCTTTTTTTTTTTTTTTTTTTTTTTGCCACACGGTGTGGCACGTGGGATCCTAGTTCCCCAACCAGGGATCTAACCCGTCCCCCCCACAGCGGAAGCACAGATTCTTAACCAATGGACTGCTAGGGAAGTCCCGACATTAAATTTTTAACAAAAAACAATTTGTTCTTTTCCCCACGACCCCACTATGAGATTTTTTTTCCCTCCATTTTTGCTGGTGGTCTCAGTCTTATTAAGCAGTAGTGCTCTCAGGGGACCCTGTTTGGGGCCGGCATGTGGGCCACTCACCCCTTGTGTTCAGAAAGGCTGCTTTCTTTACAGGACGCAGCCTTTACAGGAAGCTCCCGGGAGCTCCTGATCTGTACACATGCGAACCACCGAGCCCTCATCCTGCCACAGTCAGGGCAGGGTGGCCGGCGTCCAACAAGCAGGTTGCAAAGGGAGGGCTGGGGATGAGCAATTGACTTGACGACGGAGGCCCGTTACCCATGCTCACGTCCTCAACCTGACGACGCACGGCATCACCCTGAGCATCCCCAGGTCCTGATTCAGAGGCTGTGCAGAGGCTTTGGATTGGCCCCTGCCCCCCAAGTTCCCAGGGTTATTTTAACGTGCTCCCCTTGGCATCCTCCTGCCCTATGAGACCAGCCTCCCCTGCTCTCCGCTGTCCCTTAGCTTGGGTTCCTGACCCTGAGATGAAGCTCCAAGTGCAAATACTTTATCTGGCATGTCTAGAAAACACCAGCATGGGGGAAGTTTTCACTTGCCAGAGCTGCCATAACAAAGTACCACAAACTGGGATGTTAAAACAATAGGAATGTGTGGTCTCACGGTTTGGGAGGCCAGAAGTCCGAATTCAAGGTGTCGGCAGGGTGGGTTCCTTCTGAGGGCTAAGCTTCCGGTGGTTTGCTGGCAGTCTATGGCATCCCTTTGCTTGTGGGAGCGTCACCCCCATCTCTGCCTTCACCCTCACATGGTGCTTCTCCTGTGTGTGCGTGTCTCTGTCCAAATTCCCCCCTTTTATAAAGACACAGTCATATTGGATTAGGGTCCATACAAATGACCTCATCTTAACTAATTACATCTGCAGCAACCCTATTCCAAGCAAGGTCCCATTCTGAGAGACTGGGGGTTGGGACTTCAACATGTGAGTTTTGTGGGGGGGGGAATAAATCAGCCCATAACAGGGATGGAGAAGTGAAAGGGGGGAGGGAAGGAAGCCGATACAGAACGTACTCTCCCACAGTTTTCCACTGTGGGCAGCTAGTAGCCTGTGGGGACTCGGGAGACGGTGCAGAGCCCAGGCGTGCGGGTGCTGAGGGGCTTACTCACCAGCTCCCATTTATCCATGGTGGAGGCTGTTCCCAAGGGACAGAATTCCTGGGGCTTTCCAGCAGCTGAGCAAGCAGAGAGGTCCCCAGTGTCCACACGGACCCTCAGGCCAAGAGTCAGGGGTGCTGGACGTCAGGCTGAGGGGGGAGCGCCCCAGATGGGAAGGGTGAAGGGATGCACTGACACGTCCCCACCCCTGCCCCAGCTCCCAAAGCCTTCCCGGTCACCAAGTCCGTGAACACAACTTAGGGGTCTGGACGGTCACACTTGGTGAGCAGCCTCACCAGGATCTGATACATAGCCACTGTCTACTAAGGCCAGAGCCGGTGCTCGCATTTCTCCGAGGGAAACCACACTGGGATTTTATGGGGGAGGGGCCGTGGGGAAGGCTGACACTGACTCACCAAGCCTTGTTCTTTCTACACGACAGCCCGGCCCGGCATCCCTCCCCGGACGCCCCATCCTGGCCGCGCCTGCCATGTGCCTCGGGAAGGCAGGCAGGGGCAGGCACGGGAGGGGCCCCGTCTTCCAGATGAGGCTCCCCGGGCAGCCGGCAGCGGACCAGGCCCCAGGCCCCGGGGTGCCGCCGTCTCATTCGAGCTCCGTCCTGGCATCAGCCTGTGCTGGGCCCATGCCCACCAGACCAGAAGGAGGGCGGGGAAACTGAGGCACCGCTGCAGAGACGATCCCATTCCAGTTCCACCCATTCATTCTAGACGTGGAAACAGAGGCCCTCGGAGAGAAGAGAACTTCTCCAGTCCTCACACTGACTGCATCGTGATTCATGAATGCCGTAGCTAATAATCAGACCCTTCAGATCTATTGAACAGGCCCTGGCATATTAAGTGCTCGTTAGAAATTTTCTGATTTTATCATCACAACAACCCATAGGTAAGTGTTATTTACTGTCTCTGTGTGACAGATGGGGAAACCGAGGCCCAGATGAACTTGGCCAAGTGTGGCTCTGGGCTTCTGGGGGGATTTCACTCCACGGACAGGGCCACCCCAGGATGAGCCATGCTGCTCTGGCAGGGTGGGGAGCCCCAGACCACGCCGGCTTCCCACATTCCACCTTGGCTCGGACCCAGCAACGGGAACAGACAGGGAGCACACTGGGGCCTGTCTGCCTCCGGATCAAAGCACCAGGGTGGGAGGCCGCAGGCGCTGGCGTGTAGATCAGAGCAGGGTGGCGGCGTCTGGGCCAGGGAGGCCCCAAAGCGGCCGACAGAGAGCCGTGCCCATGCCAGGCCCCCATCTCACTCGGTCCCCCAGGAGAGGGCCTGGGAGGAGACAGGGAGGCTGCAGCAGGCCTCTTCCAGGAGTTCTGCTTGCCCAGTGGAAACCCAGCTCCCAAGCTTCTAACTCTTCCCTGCCCCACGCCCTGCTGGGCGGCCAGCAAAGTGTGGCAGCGCGCACACACACGTCCACGAGCAAACGCTGACCTCTCTTCGAAACGCAGCTGCGGGAAACAAAAGCACGGTCGGACACCTGCAGTCAGAGCTTGCTGGCCCCTCTGGCCTCCTCCCCTGGTGTGCCCTCACCACCCACACCCCAACAGTCAGCTGGTGAAGGAGGCTAGGTGTCTGTGCTTTTCTAAAAAATTTGTTTCATTTTTTCCAAGTTTTATTGAGACATACTTGACATATGACATATGACATGTAGCTTCAGGTGTAGAACACGATGATTTGATACATGTAGATGTTGCAAAACTGCGGTAAGTTTAGCTAACGTACATCACCTCACAGAGTCACAGAATTGCTTTTCTTGTGATGAGAACTTTTAAGATCTACTCCCTTATCAACTTTCGAATATACAATACAGCCTTGTTAACTATGGTCACCATGCTGCACATTACATCCCCTGCTGTACAGGACTTATTATCTCATAAGTGGAGGTTTGTACCTTTTGACCACCCATCTCACCTGGTCCCCACCGCCCACCTCTGGCAACCACCAATCCATTCTCTGTTTCCAAGAGTTCACTTTTTTAAGATTCCACGTATAAGTGAGATCATGCAGTATTCGTCTTTCTCTGTCTGACTTATTTCACTAAGCATAATGCCCTCAAGATCTATCCATGTTGTCACTAATGGCCGGATTGCCTTTTGACGGCTGAATAATATTCCATTACATCTATAAATATATAAATGTCACAATTATGTATGTGGGTATATACATGCACACACATATATACATCTATCACATTTTCATTATCCATTCATCCATTGATGGTCACTTAGGTTGCTTCATGTCTTGGCTATTGTGCACAGTGCTGCCATGAACACTGGGGTTGTTTCCATGTCTTAACTCTTGTGAATAACAGGGCAATGAACAGGAGGGTGCAGGCATCTCGTACACATAGTGTTTTTGTTTCCTTAAGGTGTATTCCCAGAGATGGGATTGCTGGGTCATATGGTAGTTCTGGAATTTTTTGAGGAACCTCCATGGGATCCTCTGCTTTGCAGCAGGGAAAAAACTCTTTCCTCTATAACATTCAGGGCCAATAAAGTACACGTGCCAAACAGAGCGTCAGAGCAGGAGGGGCTAAGAGATCACCCTTGCCCCGAGTGGAAGGAGGAGTCCAAGGGCACACGGACACCCGATGGTAGAACCAGGTCTGGCCACCATGTCCTGACCCCAGCCCGTACTCTGTCCGTGCCTGCATTTGTTTTCTACTATTGCCATGACAAATTGTCACAAACTTAGTGCTTAGAAGGACACGAGTTTATTATCTCACCGTTTTGTAGACCAGAAGTCGAGGACAGGTCTCATCAGATGAAAATCAAAAAGACAGCAGGGCGGCATCCCATCCTGGCAGGTCCAGGGGAGAATCTGTTCACTGCTCATTTAGGCTGTTGGTGGAACTCAGTTCCTTGTGGTTGTAGGACTAGGGTCCCTGTTTTCCTGCTGGCTGTGAACTGAGAGCAGTTTCTATCAGACTCCTTGGCTCGTGGCACCCTTCCTGTGTCTTCACAGCCAGCCATGGCCAGTGGACCCCTGCTCGGTGCATCTCTCTGACTCACTCTTTGGCCTCCTCTTCCCCTTGGAAGGACTCACGTGATGAGGCTGGGGCCACCTGGATAATAATGCAGGGGAATCTCCCCATCTCAAGGCCCTTAACTTAATCATCGCTGCAAAGTCTCTGTTGCCACGTAAGGTGACGTAATCACAGGTCCAGGGTATTAAGGCGTGGATATCTTTGGGGGGGGCTGTTATTCTATCTACTGCATCACCCTGCTCACTTTCAAGGGGACCAAAAACATAAAAAAGACAAAAAAAGAGTGGACCTCCGGCCTCGCCAAGCAGCTTCCTTCAGCCACACCAGACAGGCAGAGCCCACGGGGTGGGGGGGGGGGAGCTGTCACTCGGCCACCCCAGCCAGGCTCCGCCCACATGTGCCTGCCCTCCCCACCTTCCCCACCTGCTCACCTGCTTGCTGTGATCCAGTGAATGGGCTTTCCCATCACGAAAGAACTACATGAGCATGAAAGGTTGGAAAATACAAAACAAGTGCATGAAAAAAAAGAAAAAACCCAGCCCCCCAAAAAACCACTGTTAACAAGCTGCTTACTAAGTCCAGCCTTTTATACTAAGCATGGGGTGACGCTTTAAGACTAGAGTTATAATCATGTTATACAAATAAAATTGTATTTTGCTTTTTTCACACAGCATTCTATTAGCTGTATCTTTGCCACATTGAAATAAACTATTTGCAAAACCTTTTCCATTGCCTACCTAATACTCCATTATGTGGGTGAACAGACTACAGCTTACTTAATGATCCCCCCCAACGTGGGACATCTAGGTTGTTGTCATTATAAATGACATTTTGATGAGCATCTTTTGCATAAAGCCTCCCCCAGATCTGAGAAGCATTTCCCAAAAGAAGGGTTTTTGGGTCTGAGAGCATGAGCCCACTTAAAGGTTTAAAATGAGCTGGGCTTGGGGAATTCCCTGGCAGTCCAGCGGTTAGGACTGGTGCGCTTTCACTGCCAGGGTCCAGGTTCAATCCCTGGTCCAGGAAATAAGATCCCGTAAGCTGCACAGCACGGCCCGCCCCCCCCAAAAAAAGAGCTGAGCTGAATTAAACGCCCTTAGATTTTTCTTTTGTTTTTTCTCTCTCCCTCTTCCACAAGCATCACTGCTAAGCCATATCTCTCCAGTTTTTCTTCATGGGATGGGTTTTCTGAAGCTCAAAAATCTAAGATCACATTTCGTCAGTTTCTTCTCCTTCTTCCAGGGTGGTGAGGTCTTATCTTTTCAAATCCTGATTCTGCATATTTCAATAGGTATGTCTAAAAGATAAGGACTCTTAAAAAAATAACCCCAGTACATTATCACCTCCAAAGAATCAATAATAATTTCTTATATTAATAATTCTCCCGCCAGGGCTCAAATTTTCCCTATTGTCTTACTTTTAGCCCTTTTGGTTTGACATTAGTTCAAATCAGGGTTCACATAAGGTTCATCATTGCAACTGGATGTTATGTCTCTAAAATCTTTTCTAATTTATAGCTCCTTCTCCAACTGTTTTTTCTTCCTTGCAATTTATTTGTTGAAGAAACTGCGTTGTTTGTCCTGCAGTTTCCCATGGTCTGGATTGCATCTCATTGGTGGTGTTTAGCATGTACCTCTGTCCCCTACGTTTCTGCTAAATCACAGTTAAATTCAGAGGTTTGATCAGATATAGGTTTGATATTTTTTTAGCAAGAGTACTTCATAGGTAAGACTGTCTATTTTTTTCAGGAAGTACAAGGTGTC